>NC_084570.2:37451660-37551660 GCF_033978685.3 Nerophis lumbriciformis | reverse complement strand
CCTAATTTAACCAGAATGTGGCCCCAATATGGCCATAATGTAACCACAATGTGGCCGTAATATAACCGCAATGTGGCCCCAATATGGACTTAATGTAACCACAGTGTGGCCCTAATGTAATTACAATGTGACCCCAATGTAGCCCTAATGTGACCACAATATGGCCATAATGTAACCACAATGTGTCCCTAATGTAATTACAATGTGACCCCAATGTAGCCCTAATGTAACCACAATGTGGCCCTAATGTAACCACAATGTGGCCCCAATATGGCCATAATGTAACCACAATGTGGCCCCGATGTGGCCGTAATGTAACCGCAATGTGGCCCCAATATGGACCTAATGTGACCACAATGTGGCCCTAATGTAATCACAATGTGACCCCAATGTAGCCCTAATGTAACCACAATGTGGCCGTAATGTAACCGCAATGTGGCCCCAATATGGACCTAATGTGACCCCAATGTGGCCCTAATGTAATCACAATGTGACCCCAATGTAGCCCTAATGAAACCACAATGTGGCCCTAATGTAACAACAATGTGGCCCCAATATGGCCATAATGTGACCACAATGTGGCCGTAATGTAACCGCACTGTGGCCCCAATATGGACCTAATGTAACCACAATATGGCCCTAATGTAACCACAATGTGGCCCTAATGTAATCACAATGTGACCCCAATGTAGCCCTAATGGAACCACAATGTGGCCCTAATGTAACCACAATGTGGCCCCAATATGGCCATAATGTAACCACAATGTGGCACCGATGTGGCCGTAATGTAACCGCAATGTGGCCCCAATATGGCCCTAATGTAACCACAATTTGGCCCTAATGTAACCACAATGTGGCCCCAATATGGCCCTAATGTAATCACAATGTGGCCCCCATATGGCCCTAATGTAACCACAATGTGACCCTAATTGTGGACCTAATGTAACCACAATGTGACCCCAATGTGGCCCCAAAGTGACCCCAGTATAACCCAATGTGGCCCTAATGTGGCCTTGACGTCACTTGCACGCGCAGTTCGATAAAATTAAAACAAAGGAAGTTGACCGGATTCTGTAAATGAACAAGGAAGTTGCTACTACTACTACAAAATAAAATTTAAAAAAAGTCACCACACCTTAAAAATGTATTTATGTTAAAAAAAGGAAGGAAAGTAAAATAATGTAACGTATAAATGGATATACCGCTATATAAGCCACACCCACTAAATTTTAGGTGAAAATGTTCCCCATATATTAGTTGCACCGGACTATAAGTGGCAGATATATATAGGTTGTGAAATGACTTATTTACACAGAAATTTTTATTTACATACCTTAATTGTTTCCAAACGGTGTCTGTAACACGGCAGTAAAACGGATGATCAAACAAAACAGAAGTCATCGTCATAGACCCACTGGCTGCGCAAGCTAGCTTTCCAATCAGCTAAACAGACTCAATAACTCCACAGTGACGTTTTGGTGAATTCACTGAGGAATTTGTGAAAGTGAAACAATACAAAAATAATGTCATTGTAAGTTAATAATACCAACACACACACTTGTAAATGTGTTAGCATATTAGCTCATGCTAACGACGTGAGCTTGATTTGAGTTTAGCTTGAGTGTTTTCCATGCTTGTGGTGACACTGTGATCCTGCATTGTCCACCGCAGCTCATCAATAAACCAGAAGTCTCAGGAGAAAGTGGCCATCAAGAAGCTCCACAGGCCTTTCCAGTCGGAGATCTTCGCTAAGAGGGCCTACCGGGAACTGCGCCTGCTCAAACACATGAAGCACGAGAACGTGAGTAGCGCCAACACTCGGCCATCTTTGACATTTTGTGTGTGAAGAAAAACGCTGTGGGAATGTCCGACATGTCTGCTGCACCATCTCACTAGTCTCCATCCTTCCTCCACATGCATTTTTAAAGTCTCTCAAAGTCATACTTGCCAACCTTGAGACCTCCGATTTCGGGAGGTGGGGGCGTGGTCTGGGGTGGGGCGGGGGGGCGTGTTTGGGGGCATGGTTAAGAGGGGAGGAGTATATTTACAGCTAGAATTCACCAAGTCAAGTATTTCATATATATATATATATATATATATTTATATTTAAATAAAATAAATACTTGACTTCCAGTGAATTCTAGCTATATATATATATTTATTTTATTATATATATACATATATATAAAAAAGAAAAACTTGAATTTCAGTGTTCATTTATTTACACATATACACACACATAACACTCATCTACTCATTGTTGAGTTAAGGGTTGAATTGTCCATCCTTGTTCTATTCTCTGTCACTATTTTTCTAACTATGCTGAACACCCTCTCTGATGATGCATTGCTGTGTGGCACGCACAAAAGTGCTTTCATCAAATGCACTAGAGTCTGGAATCTTCCATCTCTCCCTAGCATGGCCCAAAACCGGTCAATCTTTGCTTCCTGAGGAAGATCTTCACTGCCAAGCACTTGGTAGTCCACTACTTCTTCCCGGAGGCTATCCAGGTCCAATTGCAGCTGCGGCTTGGAACCTATAAGCTATTTCTTCATCTTAGTCGTTGTCGGCGTCGCCACGGCTGTATCTTCCTCGTTCTTCTGCTTCGTCTCCTTGTTGTGTGCGCAGTTGTGCACTGCACTCTCTAAAAGCCCTAGATGTTATTGTCACATATGGATGTACAGTAGATAGCAGTATTGTGCTGTTTAAGAGTGTCACAACATTGCTGTTTACGGCAGACGAACTGCTTTACAGTAGACGAAAACGTGACTGCTGTTGTTGTGTGTTGTTACCGCGCTGGGAGGACGTTAATGAAACTGCCTAACAATAAACCCACATAAGAAACCAAGAACTCGCCCTCGATCATTCTACAGTTATAACGTGATTGGGCAGGCACGCTGTTTATATTGTGGGAAAGGGGACGTGAAAACAGGCTGTCGACACGTCACTCAGATCCGCCTGAATTTCGGGAGATTTTCGGGAGGAAATTTGTCTCGGGAGGTTTTCGGGAGAGGCGCTGAATTTCGGGAGTCTCCCGGAAAATCCGGGAGGGTTGGCAAGTATGCTCAAAGTGTGGAGAACTTTAAAGAGAACTGCACATTTTTTTAATGGTTCCCAATCATTGTGTAAAACCTATTTTTCCATTCATGTACTTACTAAACTGTTCAACTTTCCATTTGAACAGAAAAAAACTGCAAGAACAAACCTTTTTAAGTCCTTAGAAATCCTCTTGACTCGTGATTTTAAAGCAACTTATCATCACATTGTGCACTGAAAATTAAGGCTGCACAAAAAAAATCGATTCATATCCAAATTGCAATTCTTATTCATTCTGATTTTAAAACAAAATTAACATCTAAAAAAAAAAAAAAACATACTTATGATTGATGGATGGATCTGAAGTTGATCCACAGATTTAAGTGTTTAAAGTAAAGAAAATAAATGTAATGTGTGACTTATTTTCAAACACTTTTATGAGTTGAGTTTTAATGGGATTTTTTTTTAAACTAATAATGAATCAAAATCAATGTTGTAATGAATTATTGACTTAATGCTTCAATTACTTCACATCAAATATTTAATTTTTAACATTGTTTGGGGGAGAATGTTGCATATTTTGTGGTTTTTGTGTTTTCTTTAACATACAGTGCATAAAACCCAATATATATATATATATATATATATATATATATATATATATATATATATATATATATATATGTGTGTATGTATGTGTGGGGAAAAAAATCACAAGACTATTTCATCTCTACAGGCCTGTTTCATGAGGGGGGGTACCCTCAATCATCAGGAGATTTTAATGGGAGCATTCGCATACCATGGTTTATATAGGGCACAGAGTGGGTGGGTACAGGCTGGCCTAGGGGCGTGGTGATTGGCTCATGTGTTACCTAGGAGGTGTTTCCGTCTATGGCGGCATGCTGTTACAATTTCGCTGCGCTTGTTGAGGGATGACAGGTCTGGACGGTAAATAATAAACAGTTTCTCTTTCAAGCATAGGTTGCATCTTTTATTACCACTATTGTAAGGTGTGCTGGATGCAAGAATTTGCCATGTTATTGAATATTCAACATTATTGTCTTTGAGGTCCCAAATGTGTTTGCTGAGTTCTGTGGTATTTCGCAGGTTTTTGTTCCTGAAAGAAGCCTTGTGATTGTTCCATCTGGTTTTGAATTCTCCCTCGGTTAATCCTACATATGTGTCGGATGTGTTAATGTCCTTGCGTATTACCTTAGATTGGTAGACAACTGATGTTTGTAAGCACCCCCCGTTGAGAGGGCAATCAGGTTTCTTTCGACAGTTACAGCCTTTGTTGGTTTTGGAGTCGCTCTGTCTGGGGGCCGACGGCTCATTTGCAATTGTTTTGTTGTGGTTTGAGATGATTTGTCGTATATTGTTCATGCAGCTGTAGCTCAATTTAATGTTGTTCTTGTTGAATACTTTTCTTAGGGTGTTGTCTTTGGGAAAGTGTTTGTCAATCAGATTGAGGAATTTGTGTCCAATGTTCGTTGAGACGTTTTTGCTGTATGGGGGGTTGTACCAGATGATGTCGTTTCGTTTTCTGTTCTTTTTTGGCTGGTTTCCTGGCGTGGGTTCATAGGTGAGGGTGAAATTGTATCCGCTTTCATCAAGGGCTTTTTGGTACGGGGGGGTTGCTTGGTCAAATTCAGCTTTGCTAGATGACAGCATCGATAGCCTTTTATTGATTCCGGTAGGTATTCTTTTCGTGGTGGTGGGTGGGTGGTTGCTGTCATGGTGCACGTATTGGAGTGTTGTGTTGGGTTTCGTGAATGGTTGGTAGCTGTTGTTGCTGTCATGGTGCACGTATTGGAGTGTTGTGTTGGGTTTCGTGAATGGTTGGTAGCTGTTATTTCTCAGGTTGAAAGTGAAATAACAGCTACCAACCATTCACGAAACCCAACACAACACTCCAATACGTGCACCATGACAGCAACCACCCACCCACCACCACGAAAAGAATACCTACCGGAATCAATAAAAGGCTATCGATGCTGTCATCTAGCAAAGCTGAATTTGACCAAGCAACCCCCCCGTACCAAAAAGCCCTTGATGAAAGCAGATACAATTTCACCCTCACCTATGAACCCACGCCAGGAAACCAGCCAAAAAAGAACAGAAAACGAAACGACATCATCTGGTACAACCCCCCATACAGCAAAAACGTCTCAACGAACATTGGACACAAATTCCTCAATCTGATTGACAAACACTTTCCCAAAGACAACACCCTAAGAAAAGTATTCAACAAGAACAACATTAAATTGAGCTACAGCTGCATGAACAATATACGACAAATCATCTCAAACCACAACAAAACAATTGCAAATGAGCCGTCGGCCCCCAGACAGAGCGACTCCAAAACCAACAAAGGCTGTAACTGTCGAAAGAAACCTGATTGCCCTCTCAACGGGGGGTGCTTACAAACATCAGTTGTCTACCAATCTAAGGTAATACGCAAGGACATTAACACATTCGACACATATGTAGGATTAACCGAGGGAGAATTCAAAACCAGATGGAACAATCACAAGGCTTCTTTCAGGAACAAAAACCTGCGAAATACCACAGAACTCAGCAAACACATTTGGGACCTCAAAGACAATAATGTTGAATATTCAATAACATGGCAAATTCTTGCATCCAGCACACCTTACAATAGTGGTAATAAAAGATGCAACCTATGCTTGAAAGAGAAACTGTTTATTATTTACCGTCCAGACCTGTCATCCCTCAACAAGCGCAGCGAAATTGTAACAGCATGCCGCCATAGACCGAAACACCTCCTAGGTAACACATGAGCCAATCACCACGCCCCTAGGCCAGCCTGTACCCACCCACTCTGTGCCCTATATAAACCATGGTATGCGAATGCTCCCATTAAAATCTCCTGATGATTGAGGGTACCCCCCCTCATGAAACAGGCCTGTAGAGATGAAATAGTCTTGTGATTTTTTTCCCACACATACATATATTGCGCTCTACTACGGTATCGAGCACTATTTTTTGGATAACCTTATTAAGACATATATATATATATATATATATATATATATATATATAATGTGTATATATATATATGTATGTATATATGTGTATATATATGTATGTATATATATATATATATATATATATATATATATATATATATATATATATATATATATATATATATATATATACACACATATGTGTATATATATATATATATATATATATATATATATATATATATATATATATATATATATATATATATATATATATATATATACCGTATTTTTCGGATTATAAGTTGCAGTTTTTTTCATTGTTTGGCCGGGGGTGCGACTTATACTCCGGAGCGACTTATGTGTGAAATTATTAACACATTACCGTAAAATATCAAATAATATTATTTATCTCATTCCTGTAAGAGACGAGGCGAATGTCAGCAATCGTCACACACACGTCAACCAATACAAATTCGGAGGGGGCGGGTCATGGCAGAAGTGGATTGTGCGTCATGGCAGAAGTGCATTGTGGGTCATGGGATGCTACCTGCTTCCACGTCCGTAGCTATAAAAATGGATAATTTCAACATTGGCGGTAACTTATAAAAACTGAGAAGGGCTGAACAAAAATGGCACCGAAAAGGAAATCATATATTGAAGATTACAAGCTGGACGTAGTGAAATATGCAGCAGAAAACGGCAAGAGGAAGCGGCGCATACCTTTGGAGTTGGCAGAGTTGTTTAGAAGCCACACCGAGGAAGAAGATTTCATCGGATTTAGCGATTAGGAGTGACAGATTGTTTGGTAAACGTATAGCCTGTTCTATATGTTATAGTTATATATACACACACACACACACACACATATATATATATATATATATATATATATATATATATTGTATTTGGCCACCTGCCTTGACTCACATATGAACTTGAAGTGCCATCCCATTCCTAACCCACAGGGTTCAATATGATGTGGGTCAACCTTTTGCAGCTATTACAGCTTCAACTCTTCTGGTAAGGCTGTCCACAAGGTTGCGGAGTGTGTTTATAGGAATTTTTTGACCATAGAGGTCACACACTGATGTTGGTCGAGAAGGGCTGGCTCTCAGTCTCCGTTATACCACCAAAAATTATTCCCGGGCGTGGCACCGCTGCTGCTCACTGCTCCCCTCACCTTTCAGGGGGTGAACAAGGGGATGGGTCAAATGCAGAGGACAAATTTCACCACACCTAGTTTGTGTGTGACAATCATTGGTACTTTAACTTAACTTAACTAATTCATCCCAAAGGTGTTCTATCTGGTTCAGGTCAGGACTCTGTGCAGGCCAGTCAGGTTCATCCACACCAGACTCTGTCATCCATGTCTTTACGGACCTTGCTTTGTGCACTGGTGCACAGTCATGTTGGAAGAGGAAGGGGCTCATTCTCTTGTATTACCGCTCGCACCGCTCCGCTAGCATCACAGCTAACGTTAGCCATGCTGCTACCTCTCTGCTCGGGGAGGGCGTATACATATGTGACGTATGACGTGACAGTATGTGACGTGTGTAAGAAGGTGCGCTTGCGATCTTTGAGAAGGAGAGACAAGAAAGAGTGGGAAGAGCCTGTAGTGTAATGCCCGCAGCTAAAAGCAACTGCGTGAGAACGTATACTCGATATCACGATATAGTCATTTTCTATATCGCACAGAGACAAACCCGTGATATACAGTATCGCGTATATCGATATATCGCCCAGCCCTAATATATATATATATGTATCTATAGATATATATATAAATATATATATATACATATATATATATATACATATATATATAGATATAGATATTATAAGAATCGAATTTTTAAAACCTGTGACTTGTTTAGGGATGGGAATTGATCAGATTTTGCTGAACGATTTGGTTCTTTATCGATTCTAATTTGTAACAAAAGAGGGGAAAAAGAGTGTATTAGCATTAATTAAGCAGAGATTTTAGGTAATGTGACCTTACAAAGCCATTGGTAAAGTCTTTAAAGGCACACACGTAGCATAGAAGAAAAAAACTACCCTTTTTGAAAATTATTATAAGAAATAAATATTCTTCTGTAGAATTTAACAAAATAGAATGTGGAAATTACACAAGAATGTAACATTTAGTAACTTGTGATAATAACTCTTCTTTTGATATCATTTTGATGATTGCGGCTTAAAGTTTTTTAAAACCTTGGTTTGAAAATCTCAGAAAATGTAAGTTTAAAAAAAAAACTTGAAGCCACGATCATCAAAAATAAAACAAATACAATCTTGACATGTCACTTTGCACGTAATGAGTTAATATCACAGATTAGTTTCACATTTGAGCTTGAATTGCTGACATGAATCAACTTTTACACCATACTGTCATTTTTGGATTTTCAGTGAAAATGTGGGGGGAGGAAAACATGCAACTTTTCTCCGACTACAGTTGAACATTCACCTACCAAAAATCAGTGTGGCGAACGGGTGCAAGCTTTTGCCCACAAACTTGGTTGCTGCTTGGCAGAGGTGTGGACTCGAGTCACATGACTTGGACTCGAGTCAGACTCGAGTCATGAATTTGATGACTTTAGACTCGACTTGACAAAATGTAAAGAGACTTGCAACTCGACTTAGACTTTAACATCAATGACTTGTGACTTCACTTGGACTTGAGCCTTTTGACTTGACATGACTTGCCACTTTCCCCAAAATCCAAAGCTTAAAAAGTTATTTGGGAGCGCTCCGTATTTTTCATTTTCTTCGTCTGTCTATCAGCGTGTTATTCCTGTCAGCTGGTGTGCTGTCAGTACAACAGCCAATCAAATTAGAACTACGTTGTTTTCATCACACAGCATTCATCCAATCAAATTGCAGGACAACCAATGACCAAGAGTTGTCCAACAACGTGCCAGTGATAAACAATTATGTTAAAGTTGGTTTCGTTCGGGTATAAAAACTACGACTTGGTCAACAAAAAACGAATTGCCGTATGCAAATCACACAGTTCGAATATTACAGACGGAGACGCAACAACTTCCAACTTCGTTCGGCATTTGAAGTTGCACAAAGAAGGGTAAGTTTTGAATGTAAGATAACGTTTATTGGCTAAGTAACGTGACTTTTATTTGCTGTGTAGTTAAATCAGTGAGGCTGCAAACTCACTGCTAACGTTATAACCATAGACATCTTATAAGTAGACGCAGCATAGAGCGCTACTGCCTACTGGCGCAGACGAGGTGCGGGGCCGCCATCTTGGAGTGGTGATCCGCTCCACTCAGTGCAATTCATTTGGCAGGAGCAATGAACTGTCAGCGCATTTAATTCATTTTACCTCACTGAATACCACTGATTTTCACGCGCTTTTTTGTCATACGTGTGTAACAGACACATGTTTTGGCGTGTTTTATTATTCATAGTTTGCTTAACAGTAATATAATATTCTTATACGCTATAAGTGACCAGACGTCCGAGATCAAAACTGGGAATATAATCCCAGAGAAGGGGGAAAAAAACGGTAAACTATTTTTAAATTGAAGAAACAATATGATTAGGTTATATATACATATGCGTGTATCCTACATAAACAATGTATGAATACATTAGATATCTATATATCTTAGGGACCTATAGACTGTATCTCTGTTGCTTCAGCAGCAGAGAGTTTATTCTGTCTTGACACTTTGTATTGATATTTTCTATTACATTCTTCCCTTAAATGATAATGTTTGCAGTGATTGTTTTATATGTATTATTTTATGTAAGTCGCTTTGGATAAAAGCGTCTGCCAAATACTTAAACATATATAAACACCTGAAAGTCTTCATATCAGCTAAAACCACCAATCTGTTTCACTGGATTCAGAATAAAACCAAATTCTGTTTAACCCAACAATGTTAGTATTTGAATATTGTTACTTAAAGACTGATTCCTGGTTACAATTATACTGTTAAGAAAGTATTGTCTTATACTTTGCCTAAAATGAGAATGCATCATAATCAGTAGTGGCTGGTGAATTTTGTTTTAGGTGGGGCTGAAAGTTTGTAAACCAAACCCCTGTAGGGGTGTCATCCTCCCCCAGAAGATTTCTTTGTGATTTTCACATACAAATATTGAAGATCTTTGATCCTTCTCAACTCTGTGGTAATATTATTTTCATAAAATACAACCAATAGTACGTTAATGTTAAATCTTACTTGTGAAAAGTAATCCCCCGATTCCTATTTTCAACAGTCTGCTCATTTGAGCAGGAAAACGCTGAACACCATCTTTGTTTTCTACCTTTCAACTGTCAGTTTAGGCTGCTCGCAGGCTCCTCATCAGCACTTCAAGATAGCGGGCAAATTGCTCACGTCACAGCAACCAATGCTGCGTCTACTTATAAGATGTCTATGGTTATAACGTAACTGCAAACACGGCAATCTGTTGCGTCCACTGCAGTTTGCTACCTTATTCATACTTTTTGTCAAGTGATTTTTTTTTAAGCTGGGTTTCATGAGGTACCTATACCTAACGTTACGTTAGCCAATGTATCACACACAGTAACGTAACGTTAGTCAATGTATCACACACAGTAACATTACGTTAGTCAATGTATCACACACAGTAACATTACGTTAGTCAATGTATCACACACAGTAACGTAACGTTAGACGGCAGTCAGCAGCACCGCGTATTTTAGCCACCTACAAAAAGACAAACATAGTCAAATAAAGGTCAGTTAAAATGTATACTATATTAAGAATATGTGTACATATTGCATAGGGTCCTGACATCTAAAAAGTACAACTCTGTTCATTGTTATGTTCATATATTTGTTATGTTTTTCATGTGTACGCACACATAAACACACATACAGTATGAGATGAGATAAGGTAAGAACAGGATAGAAACTGCTGTGGAACTAGTTACAATGCAATATGCCATGGAAATACAATGTTAACACTTTTGTGCAAATAAGTACAGTTGCACTTGTTTTTTTCAAATGTGTTTATTCTGTAAAGGAATGAGTTACATGTTTAAAATGACTGGTTAATAGTGCTATTTTGAAGTGCAATGTCAGCACTATCTTTTTCCCTGCAATTTCAAATGCACTTGTTTTAATAAATAAATACAGCGTTTTAAAAGCATACACAATCTGTGTAAAAATATTAGTCTGTGGTTAAATGACTTGAAAGGACTCAAAACTCAAAATGCAGGACTTGGGACTTGACTTGAGACTTTCCAGTCTTGACTTTGGACTTGACTCGGACTTGCCCTGTCTTGACTCGGGACTTGACTCGAGACTTGAGGGTAAAGACTTGAGACTTACTTGTGACTTGCAAAGCAATGACTTGGTCCCACCTCTGCTGCTTGGTGACACTTGTCTCACGGCGGACGTGAACTGAAACGACAACTGACCGCCTGGGAGCCAGTCATCTAAATGAGAAGACGTTCATTTCAAATAATAGCGCTAACATGATAGCGGTGTTGGTTAGTACCTGTTGTATTTACGTCAGGTGACTGCAGCGGAGCGTTTCTGCCGCCGTGGTCGCCATGTCGCTGTCTGACGTCACTACGAACGTTGCCTCATTCCCGCCCGCAGAAACTGTTAAGAGAATTGTTGGCAAGCGATTCCAAGGAATTGACAAACTGGGAACCGGTTCTGGACAAGAACCAGTTTTTGATTCCTTATCTCTAGACTTGTTTTGAAAAAGTTTCACAATAATTGTTATAGCAAAAAGTACATTGCGAGAATCGGTGAGAATAAAAAAAAATCAGAACTATTTGTTTCGATCGTATTTTTATTTACAGTAATACAACGTAAAAACTGGTGTTTTTATCATTTATCTGCTGTTAAAAAAATACTTTGTACATTTTACTGTAAAATTTGGGCAACTGAGCTGTCAGTTTTTTTCTGTAAAACCGACAGATTTTTTTTTACAGTGTAGGTAAAAAAATATATAATAATAAATACTTGTCATTTTATCATGAGGCAATTTATATTTCTATATTATTCTCTGTTAAACTGTATCCACATGTTATTTTACAGCCTTATTCCAAAATGGAATGAAGTAATTTTTGTCCTCAAAATTCCACACACAATACCACACAATGTCAAAGTGAAACATTTTTTTTAGAATTTTATGCAAATGTATTAGGAAAAAAAAAAAGTAAAACCACGTGTACATACGTATTCACAGTATACTTTCTTAGTCTATTAGATAAATAGTTATTTCTGTCAAATGTTAGAAAGTCTACAAAAGTTGTGTTTTTGAAGTCCAGTTTCTGAGGTTATTATTGGGGCAAATAAGGAGATGGAATCTGACACCTGTCCCCAAAATCATCTCCTTCTCATTCCAACCAGGTGATCGGAATTCTTGACGTGTTTACGTCTGTTTCCTGCATCGACGACTTCCAGGACTTGTGAGTATTTTGGCCCATCAGCAAAGTAGCCAAGTGCTAAATACTTTTCATGCATCCTTGTCTTTTCATTCCTCACATTTCCCCCACGTAACAGTTGTAGTCCATCCATCCATCCATTTTCTACCGCTTATTCCCTTCGGGGTCGCGGGGGATGCTACAATCGGGCGGAAGGCGGGGTACACCCTGGACAAGTCGCCACCTCATCGCAGGGCCAACACAGATAGACAGACAACATTCACATTCACACACTAGGGCCAATTTAGTGTTGCCAATCAACCTATCCCCAGGAGCATGTTTTTTTGGAGGTGGGAGGAAGCCGGAGTACCAAGAGGGAACCCACGCAGTCACGGGGAGAACATGCAAACTCCACACAGAAAGATCCTGAGGCCAGTGTTGAACTCACGACTACTCAGGACCTTCGTATTGTGAGGCAGATGCACTAACCCCTCTTCCACCGTGCTGCCCACACAGTTGTAGTCAATATGTAATATTCAAAGGTGGATGAATATTTAGAAGAATACTGGGAATGTTGTCACAGTTGTGTTGTACAAACCCCGTTTCCATATGAGTTGGGAAATTGTGTTAGATGTAAATATAAACGGAATACAATGAATTGCAAATCATTTTCAACCCATATTAAATGATAAATAAATGGGTCATACTTGTATAGCGCTTTTCTACCTTCAAGGTACTCAAAGCGCTTTGACAGTATTTCCACATTCACCCATTCACACACACATTCACACACTGATGGCGGGAGCTGCCATGCAAGGCGCTAACCAGCAGCCATCAGGAGCAAGGGGTGAAGTGTCTTGCCCAAGGACACAACGGACGTGACTAGGATGGTAGAAGGTGGGGATTGAACACCAGTAACCAGCAACCCTCCGATTGCTGGCACGGCCACTCTACCAACTTCGAATATGCTACAAAGACAACATATTTGATGTTCAAACTGATCAATTTTTTAAATTTTTTTTTGCAAATCATTAACTTTAGAATTTGATGCCAGCAACACGTGCCAAAGAAGTTGGGAAAGGTGGCAATAAATACTGATAAAGTTGAGGAATGCTCATCAAACACTTATTTGGAACATCCCACAGGTGAACAGGCCAATTGGGAACAGGTGGGTGCCATGATTGGGTATAAAAGTAGATTCCATGAAATGCTCAGTCATTCACAAACAAGGATGGGGTGAGGGTCACCACTTTGTCAACAAATCCATGAGCAAATTGTTGAACAGTTTAAGAAAAACCTTTCTCAACCAGCTATTGCAAGGAATTTAGAGATTTCACCATCTACGGTCCGTAATATCATCAAAGGGTTC
Source organism: Nerophis lumbriciformis (assembly GCF_033978685.3). NCBI lineage: Eukaryota > Metazoa > Chordata > Actinopteri > Syngnathiformes > Syngnathidae > Nerophis > Nerophis lumbriciformis. Next base: position 37,537,899 of record NC_084570.2, on the reverse strand, counting down.
AGAGAATCTGGAGAAATCACTGCACGTAAGCAGCTAAGCCCGTGACCTTTGATCCCTCAGGCTGTACTGCATCAACAAGCGACATCAGTGTGTAAATGATATCACCACATGGGCTCAGGAACACTTCAGAAACCCACTGTCAGTAACTACAGTTGGTCGCTACATCTGTAAGTGCAAGTTAAAACTCTACCACGCAACACCCAACAACACCCAACTTCACTAGTTTTGGGGTTTGTACATGCAGAAAACATTGCAAATAATCGCTACATCTGTAAGTGCAAGTTAAAACTCTCCTATACAAGGCGAAAACCGTTTATCAACAACACCCAGAAACGCAGTCGGCTTCGCTGGGCCTGAGCTCATCTAAGATGGACTGATACAAAGTGGAAAAGTGTTCTGTGGTCTGACGAGTCCACATTTCAAATTGTTTTTGGAAACTGTGGACGTCGTGTCCTCCGGACCAAAGAGGAAAAGAATCATCCGGATTGTTATAGGCGCAAAGTTGAAAAGGCAGCATCTGTGATGGTATGGGGGTGAATTAGTGCCCAAGACATGGGTAATTTACACATCTGTGAAGGCGCCATTAATGCTGAAAGGTACATACAGGTTTTGGAGCAACATATGTTGCCATCCAAGCAACGTTACCATGGACCAACGTTCCCTCTTAGGTGCGCACCTGTGCAATTGCGCACTGCTCAAGCGTCCTCTGCGCACAGCAAATATATGCCGCACACCAAATCAAACCCATGTGAATTCTAAACAAAATAAACACATTTATAATGTAATTTTGCAATGCAACTCTGAGTGACAGTGACAACAAGCGGCCCTAACGGTGTTCGTCAACACCGTTCAATTGAACACAGTTCAATTATTGTAACGTCTATCGAGATGCTTCGAGGACAGGAATTATATCGATCACTTTATTGAGCAAAACTGTCATTTTCTGCCGTACAAACCAGGCCAAAACCAACTTGTCATCTGTCACCAACACGCATACCACTCAGCCACTGGTGCGTTTATGGCCACACAAAAAGTCGGACAACTCAAACACCACCAAAGTTACACTATGACTCCTCAGTCATACGTGTGCTTATTCTACTGTCATTTATTATTAATGTTAATTTATTTGTATTAATCATGGAATGCTGTTACTAGAGAAAGTTACAGGAATGCACACTTCATCCTATGCTTACATTTCATTGTGCAACATGAGGATGTTTAAAGGGAACTAAATGTGATCTCTGAAAGGGGTACAAATGATTTCCGAAGCAGGACCCCCACCCAGACATATTGTACAATACTAATCCATAGCTTATGAAAAACAAGATTTCTTTTATTTTCATTACAAGTGGGCCAAATTACTAATATTACAAAATAATCTCATGAAAATGACTCCTCTCATTTGAGTGTTATAATAAAAGATTGGTTTGAGACAGGTGTGCTGCTGGTATTGCCACGTGTGATGTTGCTCACATGTGCTCCACTGAATGCTCAGGGAGTTTTTGTGTTTGCTCACACACATGAACAATTAGAGGGAACATTGCCATGGATGCCCCTGCTTATTTCAGCAAGACAATGCCAAGCCACGTGTTACATCAACGTGGCTTCATAGTAAAAGAGTGCGGGTACTAGACTGGCCTGCCTGTAGTCCAGACCGGTCTCCCATTGAAAATGTGTGGCGCATTATGAAGCCTAAAATACCACAACGGAGACCCCCGGACTGTTGAACAACTTAAGCTGTACATCAAGCAAGAATGGGAAAGAATTCCACCTAAGAAGCTTAAAAAATGTGTCTCCTCAGTTCCCAAACGTTTACTGAGTGTTGTTAAAAGGAAAGGCCATGTAACACAGTGGTGAACATGCCCTTTCCCAACTACTTTGGCACGTGTTGCAGCCATGAAATTCTAAGTTAATTATTATTTGCAAAAAATAAATAAAGTTTATGAGTTTCAACATCAAATATCTTGTCTTTGTAGTGCATTCAATTGAATATGGGTTGAAAAGGATTTGCAAATCATTGCATTCCGTTTATATTTACATCTAACACAATTTCCCAACTCATATGGAAACGGAGTTTGTAAGTACGCAGAGTCGCTAATCTGCCCACAGGATTGTTGGTTTACTGTTTCCTTAATGCTTAACGGAAGTTTTAAGTTCACTTCCTCCAACTGCAGCTTTGCTTTCCACCGAATTCCAAATGTAACAATGCCAGTCTTTCTTCCACTCAATGTAGTACTGTGTGTATTTTGAGTGCAAATCCACAAAATACCACAAATACGCTCAACTAATAATCCAACTATTTATGTATATATACAGTTGTAGTCACAAGTAGAGTTTCCAATAATTTCTACAACTCTTATTTTTTTGTGATAGAGTGATTAGAGCACATACTTGTTGGTCACAAAAAACATTCATGAAGTTTGGTTCTTTTATGAATTTATTATGGGTCTACTGAAAATGTGAGCCAATCTGCTGGGTCAAAAGTATACATACAGCAATGTTAATATTTGCTTACATGTCCCTTGGCAAGTTTCACTGCAATAAGGCACTTTTGCTAGCCATCCACAAGCTTCTGGCAAGCTTCTGGTTGAATTTTTGACCACTCCTCTTGACAAAATTGGTGCAGTTCAGCTAAATTTGTTGGTTTTCCGACATGGACTTGTTTCTTCAGCATTGTCCACACGTTTAAGTCAGGACTTTGGGAAGGCCATTCTAAAACTTAATTCTAGCCTGATTTAGCCATTCCTTTACCACTTTTGACATGTGTTTGGGGTCATTTTCCTGTTGGAACACCCAACTGCACCCAAGACCCAACCTCCGGGCTGATTATTTTAGGTTGTCCTGAAGAATTTGGAGGTATTCCTCCTTTTTCATTGTCCCATTTACTCTCTGTAAAGCACCAGTTCCATTGGCAGCAAAACAGGCCCAGAGCATAATACTACCACTACCATGCTTGACGGTCAATTTTTGTTTCATCTGACATCACATGGACAAAGATAAGACCTTCTGGAGGAAAGTTCTATATACAGTGAGGTACACAAGTATTTGCACACCCTGCAATTTTGCAAGATCTCCCACTTAGAAATTAGGGAGAGGTCTGAAATGTTCATCATAGATGTATTTCCACTGTTAGAGACATAATCTAAAAAGAATAATCCGGAAATCACACTGTATGATTTTTTTAATGATTGATTTGTATGTTACTGTGGTTCATAAGTATTTGCACACATGAGAATCAACAAGAATTATGACTCTCAAAGAGCTGTCAGTTTACCTTAAAAAAGTCCACATTGACCCCACAACTAATCACCCACCCACCACCCCTTTGAGCTCATTAAAGTCACCTGTGCAGCTCACAGTCAGTCAAGATCCAACTGCTACCATGGGCAAGACCAAAGAGCTGTCAAAAGAGGCCAGATACAAAATTGTAGGGCTCCACAAAGCTGGAAAAGGCTATGGGACAATTGGGAAGCAGCTTGGTGAGAATAGATCATCTGTTGAAGCAATTGTTAGAACATGGAAGAGGCTAAACATGACTGCTAATCTACCTCGGACTGGGGCTCCATGTAAGATCTCTCCTCGTGGGGCATCACTCATGAGAAGAAAAGTGAGGAATCAGCCCAGAACTACACGACAGGAGCTGGTGAATGAGCTTGGACCACTGTTTCCAAGGCTACTATCAGTAGAATACTAGGGCGTAGTGGTTTAAAATCATGCATTGCACGGAAGGTTCCCCTGCTTAAGTCAGCCCTTGTCCAGGCCCGTCTGACATTTGCCAATGGCCATCTAGATCAGTGGTCCCCAACCACCGGTCCGTGGATCGATTGGTACCGGGCCGCACAAGAAATAAAAAAATTTAATTTTTTTATTTTTTTATTTTTTTTTAAATTATTAAATCAACATAATAAACACAAGATACACTTACAATTAGTGCACCAACCCAAAAAACCTCCCTGCCCCATTTACACTCATTCGCACAAAAGGGTTGTTTCTTTCTGTTATTAATATTTCTGGTTCCTACATTATATATCAATATAGATCAAAGATCATTACAGTCTGCACATGATTGCATTTTTTTATGACAAAAAAAAACAAAAACAAAACATACCCCCCCTCCCGGTACGTGGGACAAATTTTCAGGCGTTGACCGGTTCGCAGTTTGAAAAAGGTTGGGGACCACTGATCTAGATGATCCAGAGGAGTCATGGGAGAAAGTCATGTGGTCAGATGAGACCAAAATATAACTTTTTGGTATAAACTCCACTTGTCGGGTTTGGAGGAAAAAGAAGGATAAGTATCACCATCTCTACAGTGAAGCCTGGGGGGGAAGCATCATGCTTTGGGGGTGCTTTTCAGCAAAGGGGACAGGACGACTGCACTGTATTAAGGAGAGGATGAACAGGGTCATGAATTGTGAGATTTTGGCCAAAAACCTCCTTCCCTCAGTCAGAGCATTGAAGATGGGTGGTGGCTGGGTCTTCCAACATGACAATGACAGCCAGGATAACCAAGGAGTGGCTCCATACCAAGCATATCAAGGTTCTGGAGTGGCCTAGCCAGTCTCCAGACCTAAATCCAATAGAAAATCTTTGGAGGGAGCTGAAACTTGGTGTTGCTCGGCGACTGCCCCGAAACTTGACAGATCTAGAGAAGATTTGCGTGGAGGAGTGGGCCAAAATCCCTGCTGCCGTGTGTGCAAACCTGCTGAAGAACTGTAGGAAACCTTTGACTTCTGTAATTGCATTCAGCACTAAATATTAACACTGATGTTCTCATGTGTGCAAATACTTATGAACCTCAGTAACATACAACTAAATCATAAAAAAATCATATAATGTGATTTCCGGATTTTTCTTTTTAGATTATGTCTCTAACAGTGGAAATACATCTATGATGAACATTTGACACCTCTCCCTAATTTCTAAGTGGGAGAACTTGCTAAATTTTAGGGAGTGCAAATACTTGTGGACCTCACTGTATGTGTGTGTGTGTGTGTGTGTGTGTGTGTGTGTGTGTGTGTGTGTGTGTGTGTGTGTGTGTGTGTGTGTGTGTGTGTGTGTGTGTGTGTGTGTGTGTGTGTGTGTGTGTGTGTGTGTGTGCGTGTGTACAAACCCCGTTTCCATATGAGTTGGGAAATTGTGTTAGATGTAAATATAAACGGAATACAATGATTTGCAAATCATTTTCAACCCATATTCAGTTGAATATGCTACAAATACAACATATTTGATGTTCAAACTGATAAACTTTTTTTTTTTTGCAAATAATCATTAACTTTAGAATTTGATGCCAGCAACACGTGACAAAGAAGTTGGGAAAGGTGGCAATAAATACTGAGAAAGTTGAGGAATGCTCATCAAACACTTATTTGGAACATCCCACAGATGAACAGCCATGATTGGGTATAAAAGTAGATTCCATGAAATGCTCAGTCATTCACAAACAAGGATGGGGTGAGGGTCACCACTTTGTCAACAAATGCGTGAGCAAATTGTTGAACAGTTTAAGAAAAACCTTTCTCAACCAGCTATTGCAAGGAATTTAGGGATTTCACCATCTACGGTCCGTAATATCATCAAAGGGTTCAGAGAATCTGGAGAAATCACTGCACGTAAGCAGCTAAGCCCGTGACCTTCGATCCCTCAGGCTGTACTGCATCAACAAGCGACATCAGTGTGTAAAGGATATCACCACATGGGCTCAGGAACACTTCAGAAACCCACTGTCAGTAACTACAGTTGGTCGCTACATCTGTAAGTGCAAGTTAAAACTCTCCTATGCAAGGCGAAAACCGTTTATCAACAACACACAGAAACGCCGCCGGCTTCGCTGGGCCTGAGCTCATCTAAGATGGACTGATACAAAGTAGAAAAGTGTTCTGTGGTCTGACGTGTCCACATTTCAAATTGTTTTTGGAAATTGTGGACGTCATGTCCTCCGGACCAAAGAGGAAAAGAACCATCCGGATTGTTATAGGCGCAAAGTTGAAAAGCCAGCATCTGTGATGGTATGGGGGTGTATTAGTGCCCAAGACATGGGTAACTTACACATCTGTGAAGGTGCCATTAATGCTGAAAGGTACATACAGGTTTTGGAGCAACATATGTTGCCATCCAAGCAACGTTACCATGGACGCCCCTGCTTATTTCAGCAAGCCACGTGTTACATCAACGTGGCTTCGTAGTAAAAGAGTGCGGGTACTAGACTGGCCTGCCTGTAGTCCAGACCTGTCTCCCATTGAAAATGTGTGGCGCATTATGAAGCCTAAAATACCACAACGGAGACCCTCGGACTGTTGAACAACTTAAGCTGTACAGAATTCCACCTGAGAAGCTTAAAAAATGTGTCTCCTCAGTTCCCAAACGTTTACTGAGTGTTGTTGAAAGGAAAGGCCATGTAACACAGTGGTGAACATGCCCCTTCCCAACTACTTTGGCACGTGTTGCAGCCGTGAAATTCTAAGTTAATTATTATTTGCAAAAAAAAAATAAAGTTTGAGTTTGAACATCAAATATCTTGTCTTTGTAGTGCATTCAATTGAATATGGTTCGAAAAGGATTTGCAAATCATTGTATTCCTTTTATATTTACGTCCAACACAATTTCCCAACTCATATGGAAACAGGGTTTGTGTGTATATATATATATATATATATATATATATATTATTTTATTTTATTTTATTTATTTTTTTCCCCAGAAAATTTGATAGTTAAGGTGGTGGGAGGGGGCGTCGCCCGGGATAGGCGGCAGGACTGGGAAGTGGGTGGGTTGGTGGAAGGAACAGTGTAACTCGGCCTGTCGCCATCACGTCTCCACCTCATCGCTGCCACCACAGCCTGGGGGGGCAATAGACTACAGACTCTGATTAGTGAAGGGAAGTGAATTATATTTATATAGCGCTTTTCTCTAGTGACTCAAAGCACTTTACATAGCGAAACCCAATATCTAAGTTACATTTAAACCAGTGTGGGTGGCACTGGGAGCAGGTGGGTAAAGTGTCTTGCCCAAGGACACAACAGCAGTGACTAGGATGGCGGAAGCGGGGATCGAACCTGCAACCCTCAAGTTGCTGGCACGGCCGTTCTACCAACCGAGCTATACCGCCCCGATTACATTGAATACATTGTTTATTAAAAAATAACCAAATAACAATATCTTATAATAAATAAAAATATTAGAGAAATAAAGAAGCCTACAATTTTTGGTTGTGATTTCCGCTCCATTTGCAGAATGGCGAAATATACGATATACCTGTATATCTCGATATTTTTTCCGTGAAGTATAAACAAAACACAAAACAGTCCTAGTTACCTTAGATACTAAGTATGTCATTATTATGACTTGGTAAGTCAATATTTTGACTTAGTAATTTGATGTTCGTTTGTCTAAATTGTCAGACTATCGCTTCTCTGATGTCTCCATCATGTCCAAAAGTCTCTTCTGTACTTGGATGTCTTCTTCTACTGCATTCAGCAACTTTGTCTCGATTGGAAGTTTTCGTTTTAGTCTGTCGTGCTTGTGGCTGTTGAGTTTTGCCTAGTAAAAAAAAATCATTTTTATTAGGATTTTTACAAAATTACATTCAATAATCATGTGGTTTGAACGCTGCGGGAAACCCTGATATATATATATATATATATATATATATATATATATATATATATATATATATATATATATATATATATATATATATACACACACTCTGTGTGTGTGTGTGTGTGTGTGTGTGTGTGTGTGTGTGTGTGTGTGTGTGTGTGTGTGTATTACATGCATAATGGCATGTACATTATATTTAAATTAATATAGTGATATATTACGTGCACAATGTGTACATTTAAAATCAATATCGTGATGGATTACATGTACATGGGGGTGTACGTTAAATTTTAAATCAATGTAAAAAAATCAATTAAAAAAAAACCAATCCATATAGTGATATACAGTATTACATGTGTACGTTATATTTAGAATCAATATAGTGGTATGTTACATGTACAATTGTGTACATTATATTTATAATCAATATAAGAAATACAAATGAATAAATAAAAACCATTCAAAAATCAATATAGTGATATATTAAATGTATAATATGTGCAATATATTAAAAATTAATATAGTGATATATTAAATGTATAATATGTACAATATATTTAAAATCAATATAGTGATATATTAAATGTATAATATCCATCCATTCATTTTCTACCGTTTGTCCCTTTTGGGGTCGCGGGGGGTGCTGGAGCCTATCTCAGCTGCATTCGGGCGGAAGGCGGGGTACTTCCTGGACAAGTCGCCACCTTATCGCAGGGCCAACACATGTATAATATGTACAATATATTTAAAATCGATATATGTGATATTACATGTACATTGATGTGTATGTTATATTTAAAATTATTAAGGTGTAATATTACACACACAATGAGTACATTATATTTAAAATTATTAAAGCGTAATATCACAAGTATGATAATGTGTACAACATATTTAAAATGTTATAGTGTAAAATTATAGACATGAATATGAGAACATTATATTACAATTATTAAAGTGTAATAGAAGTATGATGATGTTACATTATATTAAAATGATTAAAGTGTAATATTACATACACAATGAGTACATTATATTAAAATGATTAAAGTGTAATATTACACTTTAATACACAATGATGAGTACATTATATTAAAATTATTCAAGTGTAATATTACATACAAATTGATGAGTACATTATATTAAAATGATCAAAGTGTAATATTACATACACATTGATGAGTACATTATATTAAAATGATTAAAGTGTAATATTACAAAAAGGATAAGTACATTTAATAAAATGATTCAAATGTAATATTACAAAAATGATGACAAGTACATTATATTTCAAGAGAAGATGCTGAAATGTGCAAGGTGTACTCATTTTCAGTTTTTCATTAGGTTGTACTTTTGTTACTGTACATAAAAATCTGCAGTGGCAGCACGTGATTTGCCATGGTGGGAGGAATAACAGTCCGTACTGTACTGGATGAAAGCACTGTGTGTGTCAGTCAGCCATCTTTAACAATGTAACATGACATCATCCTTCTCAGCTACCTGGTGATGCCGTACATGTTCACGGACCTGTCCAAGGTGCGGGGGCACCTCTCCGAGGACAAAGTTCAGTTTCTGGTCTACCAGATGCTGTGCGGACTCAGGGTGAGCGCTCACACACGTACATGGCCGCTTTTCTTGTCACCACACCACACACGGCTGGGGTGCCCGCGGGCCGCTCTGAAATACTTTTACACAACAAATGCAAATAAGAGTTTTTAACAGGAAAATATTGACACTAAAAACCAAATAGATTTTATTTTCAAGCTGATACACACAACTTTCCGCTTCTGAAGAACGACACCGATTTTTTACATGAAAATTTAGTTTGTGCACACACAGCAGATGCTTTTACAAACCTTCTCAAAACACCCCATATTGCTCTTTAAAGGGGAACTCTTTTTTTCACACATTCTAAGACATGAATCAACACTAGCAAGAGTCAGCCCACAATGGAGTCAATGGAAATTGCTCCATTCTGCCCTTAAAGCACTCTAAAGCATCCAAAAACCTCTGTCATCGTTTTATATACACACTGTAAGTATATATGCAATGTAGTAACATTGATAACATGTAATATTTACGTATTTTGATCTATGTAAACATACAGCGACATATTAATTTCATAGACGCATCACAACGTTCACTATTCCCTTAAACATGATGCATAATTATATTAATATTAATATAGAAGTACAAATGTGATATGACATAATGATTATGATGTACAGTAAGTACTAAATGTGATATGGCATAATAATGATTATGATGTACAGTAAGTGATAAATGTGGTATGACATACTAATGATGATGATGTACAGTAAGTACTAAAAGTGATATGACATGATTATGAGGTACAGTAAGTACTAAGTGATATGACTTAATGATTATGATGTACAGTAAGTACTAAATGTGATATGACATAATTATGATGTACAATAAGTACTACATGTGATATGACATAATTGATTATGATGTACAGTAAGTACTAAATGTGATATGACATAATGATTATGACGTACAGTGAGTACTAAATGAGATATGACATAATGATTATAATGTACAGTAAGTACTAAATGTTATATGACATAATGATTATAATGTACAGTAAGTACTAAATGTGATACGACATAATGATTATGATGTACAGTAAGTATTAATTGTAGTATGACATAATGATTATGATGTACAGTAAGTACTAAAAGTGATCTGACATAATTATTATGATGTACAGTAAGTACTAAGTGATATGACATAATGATTATGATGTACAGTAAGTACTAAATGCGATATGACATTATGATGTACAGTAAGTACTAAATGTGATATGACATAATTGATTATGATGTACAGTAAGTACTAAATGTGATACGGCATATTGGTTATTATGTACAGTTAGTACAAAACGTGATATGACATAATGATTATGATGTACAGTAAGTACTAAATGTGACATGATATAATGAGTATGAGGTATTTTAATGTAATTGTAATTGATGTAATCTTATATTTCCTGAGGGAACTCTCCTGAAGGAATCAATAAAGTACTATATATCTATCTATGTACAGTAAGTACTAAATGTGATATGACATAATGATTATGATGTACAGTAAGTACTAAATGTGATCTGACATAATGATTATGATGTCTAGTAAGTACTAAATGTGATATGACATAATGATTATGATGTACAGTAAGTACTAATTGTGATATGACATAATGATTATAATGTACAGTAAGTACTAAATGTGATATGACATGATTATGATGTACAGTAAGTACTAAATGTGATATGACATAATGATTATAATGTACAGTAAGTACTAAATGTGATATGACATAATGATTGTGATGTACAGTAAGTATTAATTGTAATATGACATAATGATTATGATGTGCAGTAAGTACTAAATGTGATATGACATAATGATTATGATGTACAGTGACTACTAAATGAGATATGACATAATGATTAGGATGTACAGGAAGTACTAAATGTGATATGACATAATGATTATGATGTACAGTAAGTACTAAATGTGATATGACATAATGATTATGATGTACAGTAAGTACTAAATGTGATATGACATGATTATAATGTACAGTAAGTACTAAATGTGATATGACATAATGATTATGATGTACAGTAGGTACTAATTGTAATATGACAATGATTATGATGTGCAGTAAGTACTAAATGTGATATGACATAATGATTATGATGTACAGTAGGTACTAATTGTAATATGACAATGATTATGATGTGAAGTAAGCACTAAATATGATATGACATAATAATGATTATGATGTACAGTGAGTACTAAGAGTGATATGACATAATTATTATGATGTACAGTAAGTACTAAATGTGATATGACATAATAATGATTATGATGTACAGTAAGTACTAAATTTGATATGACATAATCATGATTATGATGTACAGTAAGTACTAAAAGTGATATGACATAATGAATATGATGTAGATGTACAGTAAGTACTAAATGTGATATGAAATAAGGATTATGATGTACAGTAAGTACTAAATGTGATATGACATAATAAGGATTATGATGTACAGTAAGTACTAAATGTGATAATAGCAATGATTATGATGTACTGTAAGTACTAAATGTGATATGACATAATTATTATGATCTACAGTAAGTACTAAATGTGATATGACAATCATGATTATGGTTTACAGTAAGTACTAAATGGGATATGACATGATTATGATGTACAGTAAGTACTAAATGTGATATGACATGATTATGATATACAGTAAGTACTAAATGTGTAATCTGCCCTGTGTTTCTCTCTGCAGTACATCCACAAGGCTGGAATCATCCACAGGGTAAGTTCAAGTCCAAGTTTTATGTTCTGTGTCATTCTGACTCATACAGTGTGTGTGTGTGTGTGTGTGTGTGTGTGTGTGTGTGTGTGTGCGTGTGTGCGTGCGTGCGTGCGTGCGTGCGTGCGTGCGTGCGTGCGTGCGTGCGTGCGTGCGTGCGTGCGTGCGTGCGTGCGTGCGTGCGTGCGTGCGTGTCATTGTATTGAGAAACATGACTCAATGGAAGTGTGCACCAACAGGTAGGATAAGCTGAGTGTGCCTGCATGTCTGAATTTGTCATGCCACACCTGCAGTCCTGTGCCAACACCTGTGGGGGCGGGGTTAATGTCAGGTGTGGAACCTAGAGTGCTAAAAAACCAAAAAGTAGCGGATGTTTAGGGATCCCCCTAAAAATGTGGATTCTTTTTAGACACTTTTAGGATGCCTCACAAAATAAACTTTTTAAAGTAGACTTTAGAACCGTTTAAAACGGCTGCAGTGTGTGTCGACGAACAGAGGGGGCGTTTCCGTGAAACGAGTATCGAGTCTTGCTTCATGCCGAAAATGATGACGCGTGAACCCTGGCTGCCACGCCGCACCATGTGACCTCTTCGGGACGCGGTGCAGATTTAGAGGGGAGTTTTGACAACTCCTAAACCGTCCGAGCTCCACTGGGAATGTGGGCTTTTGAGAGGTCAGTTTGGAGCCTGGATAGAGAATACAAATAGTTGTTTGAAATGCCAATAGAATCAAATGAAGGCACGTTATTATAAAATCTGACAGCAAACTTAAAGGGGACTGTAACTTTTCGGAATTTAGCCTATCGTTCACAATCATTATGAGAGACAAGAAAACCAAAGGTTTTTGGATTTTTTGCAGTCTATCATGTAAAAATCAACTTGCTCTTGGTGGCTAGCAATGCAGCTAATGTTAGCATTCAAAAAACGTCAACAATATTTCATTTATGTTCTGTAACCTGTATAATAACCAAACTGTAGCAACATTGTTATTGTAAGAGTGAACACTGAGGAACTCTTTTTCTAGCTGCCTAACACATCGGCGTGCTACGGTATTAGCCATAAAAGCTAACGACGGAAAGAAACAAGTTAGCTTCTACGTCAGCACAAAATGTGTTTGAGTTTGTATTACACAACCTGTGATAGGACCCCAATCTGTACTGAGTGAAAAACATGAACAATCATCTTACAGTATCTGTAAAGTATTATTTCATGTATTGTTTGTACACAGCTAGCCAGACAGTGTATGTACTGTAGTTGTAATAACACACATGACGTGCTGCGTGTATCATGATCAATATAAAGTGTGACTCACTCGATTCGCAGTTCAATTCCAGCTGGCCTGGGACGTTTTTGTCCGGTTTATTTGGGTAAGTCTTTCATTTATGTCAGCATAGCATGGCTCCAAGTTCCACATTTACAGCGTCAAAGTGACTTTCACCTCACTATCTTGGCTTCAGTCTGCTCCAACGTCTCACTCTTCCTTCGTGCTCGCTTCTATAAGCAGCAGTTCATCCTCAGTATATTCAGCTACAAAAATATAAGGTTGTGAATTCTAATTTGTCTAAAAAATAGTCATCTTTGTTGTTTGTTACTGAATCTGCCATGATTAGAACACACTCGGGAAGTAGGAACACACATATGTTTCAGGAAGTTGGAAGTACCGTATGTTGAAACGGAAATCAATACATTTAAAGTAATCAGTTCATGCATTGATTAAAATCACCCATCCATCCATCCATTTCTATCGCTTATTCCCTTCGGGGTCGCGGGGGGCGAATAGAGTAAATATTGAACATATTACATATTGTTATGAAGGTGTCAGTTACTACATTATATATATATACTTGCACTGTGTACATTGTACATAAAACATATTGTTATGAAGGTGTCTGTTACTACATTATATATATATACTTGCAGTGTGTATATTGTACATATTACATATTGTTATGAAGGTGTCTGTTACTACATTTTATTTATATATATATATATATATATATATATATATATATATATATATATATATACTTGCAGTGTGTATATTGTACATATTGCATATTCTTATGAAGGTGTCAGTTACTACATTATATATATATATATATATATATATATATATATATATATATATATATATATACTTGCAGTGTGTATATTGTACATATGACATATTGTTATGAAGGTGTCTGTTACTACATTATATATATACTTGTAGTGTGTATATTGTACATATTGTTATGAAGGTGTCTGTTACTACATTATATATATACTTGCAGTGTGTATATTGTACATTTGACATTATGTTATGAAGGTGTCTCTTACTACATTATATATATATACTTGCAGTGTGTATATTGTACATATTACATATTAAGTGAAAGTACCCATGATTGTCACACACACACTAGGTGTGGCGAAATTATTTTCTGCATTTGACCCTATTGTCTTTGGTATGACTCGGCCGGGGTTTGAACTCACGACCTACCGATCTCAGGGCAGACACTCTGTTGTTATGAAGGTGTCTGTTACTACATTATATATATACTTCAGTGTGTATATTGTACATATTACATATTGTTATGATGGTGTCTGTTGCTACGTTATATATATATATATATATACTTGCAGTGTGTATATAAAACGTTGATGGGGGTTTTGAAGTTGTTTGAGACTTTGAAGGCTACAACGCTGACTACCATTAGCCGCATCTTGCAAGCTTTTTTTAGCATCTTAAAAATCCTAAAAAACTACAAAAAACATGTCTTCTTGTCTCTCATAATGATTGTGAACGATAGACAAAAATTTGACCATTCGGTCAAACATTTATTGTGATTCGTCGTCAATTCCAGGAGCCATGACCGACACAAGAATTCAATATGTGGTAAAAAAAAACAACAACAAAAAAACGGCCGTGTGTAATTATATATTTGGCCAGCAGGTAGTCTCTTGTGCCAAAGCGCGCGTGAAGCTTCGAGAAAATCGCAATTGGTTCAATGGCTCATGCGGCGTCATCTGACCATCACTAAAAATACGCTTTCGGGAAAGCTGAACACAGAAAAGTACAAAGCAACAATCTCGTTGTCACATGGTATGGTATTGTGATGGAAAACATTTGTGTATGCATGTATTACAAACTGCAGTATTACTGTGAAAAGCACATTCTTACCAGAGAAGGACCTTGTCCGCATTGACTCACTGTAAAAGTATCTATTCTCATTGCTCATTTAACAGTGCACCATTGTTTAAACTTTCCTCTGTTGTTGTGTCATATGCTCTCCCCCCTCTCAGACTGAGCTTACTCCATTGTTTAGATTTTGGAGAGCATTGCAAAAAGAGGCCAACAAGATAGTTAAACAAGACCGGCCGAGACAAAGAGGCGAGCAGGGGAGACACAGAGAGGGGAGGGGAGGGAATGCGACCGCCTTTGCCAAGAGCCGAGAGGGAAAATACCGCGTTTGTAACTCCGAACAATCTCCAACAAACTCCAACAATCCATAAGCAATGATCCCACGAGCAACTAAGCTGTGAATAGTCCCCAGGTGCTCATTTGCAGCAGGTAAAACACATAATTACTAATCACCCGCAGGTGAGGAGGATAGCGCTAAGCAGCAGGGTGTGAAGCTACTGCAGGGACAACACCAACAAAATAAGAGCGCAGGCCAGCAAGTGAACCAAAACACGCGACCTGGAGTTACAGGTCCTGACACTAAATGCTGTATGTTTGTGAAAGTGGTTAAAAATAAATAATTTTTCTAATAAATGCACATTGTCAAAATTGGAGTTTCACTTTTTACGCGTGTACATTGATGAATTAAAGCCTTTCACGGCCATATTTCAAGTTCCAAACACTCAATGGGTCCAAACTGAATACATTCGCATTAGTTTTACTTGTAGTAGTAAATTAATCAAAGCAACAAAAAATAAAGGGAATAATCTGTCTAACTGAATTTATCAATTAACTGTTGCAGCACTACTTTAGTAGGGATTACCACTATAACCGAAAATCACGGTAAAATTTGTATTTCAAATTTTTGCTAGTTAGTACGTTAAACGCTCACTAGCTAAATGCTAACAAGAATATAAAAGGTCTTCTATACACCAATGTAAACATGTCTGAGTGCAATGGAGCAGTGCTGGCTATCGGGTGGATAGCTCGGGCTTTTAGCTCGGTAGCTAGCACGCTCGTCTTTCGTGCCGAATGTGCCAGGCAGGGACTCAACCACGCAGCTTACATGTTTAAAGTAGATAATGCATCAAAATGTCCTTTCGCTGTTGTGTTGATTTACAGTGGGAGTTATGTAATACTCACAAGACTACAATTATACTCACACCTACTGCGTCTACTAGCGACGCCCAAGTACAATTCAGTCAAAGCTCAACTTGAATATCGAGTGTGGCAGTGATTACACCCTGTGCACATTAGCATACTTTTGTGATTTTTGTAATCATATAATAATGTTGTAAAATATGTAATGTTATAAACTATGTAGTAATAATGTAAAATATGTAATAATGTTGTAAAATATGTTATAATGGTGTATATATTTAATTATATATGTATGAATATGTGTGTGTGTGTATATATATATATATATATATATACACATTATATATGCATATATACAGGATACTGTATATATATATATATATATATATATATATACAGTATATATATACATATATACAGTGTATATATATATATATATATATATATACTGTATGTATATACATATATACAGTGTATATATATATGTATACATATCTACATTATATATACAGTATATATAAACATATATACAGTATATATACACATATATACAGTATGTATACACAGTATATATACAGTATTTATTTGTCTCTTGTCAAAGTTCTTCGCTCTGAAGTGGGCACCGTAGAGCAGTGGTTCTTAACCTGGGTTCGATCGAACACTAGGGGTTCGGTGAGTCAGCCTCAGGGGTTCGGCGGAACCTCCGCCACGTAGGTCAAGACACACCCGACTCATCGTGTAAATAAAAATTTTTCCCTATCGGCGTATTATGGATACCCCCAAACAATGTTCCCTCTAATTTTCCATATGCGTGAGCAAACTCAAAAACTCATTGAGCATTCAGTGGAGTACATGTGAGCAACATCAGACGTGCACATGCACTGTGGCCACACCAGCAGCACACCTGTCCCAAACCTGACTAAATAACAAGTTACATTTTTTATTATTATAATCAAATGACAGCAGTCATTTCCATGAGATAATTTTCTAATACAAGTGTTTTGGCCCACCTACAATGAATATAACAAAAAATATTGTTTTTCATGAGCTGTGTACTAGTATTGTATAGCTGGGTGGAAAACGAAGAAAAGGAACAGACTTTGCTGTGAAAATGACTTCAGAGTGGCACTTTCCAAGGTGAAGCCACACATAACAGCAGAAGTCACACTGATTTGCAGGTGTGTAATTTGTTGTGAGTTCATGCTCTGTGTTGGTATTGTTCTTTGAACAAGTAGATGTTCATGCACGGTTCATTTTGTGCACCAGTAAAAAAACATAACTTTGTCTTGAATTTGAAAAAAAAAAAAAAATTATGTTTCACTAAAGAAGGGTTTGGTGAATGTGCATATGAAACCGGTGGGGTTCGGTACCTCCAACAAGGTTAAGAACCACTGCCGTAGAGCAAAGTGAAGTAGAACATGGGCGTAGAAAGTAGCATGTAGAACATAGAAAGTATAACGTAGAGAAGCATAACGTTGATAGTAGAACATAGAAAGTAGAACAGAACATAAAAAGTAGAACATAGAAAGTAAATGTAGAAAGCAGAATGTAGAACACAGAACGTACAAAGTGAAAAGTAAAACATAGAGCGTAGCAAGTAGCACGTAGAACGTAGAGAAGAACGTTGAAAGTACAACATCCTCGGGATCTGAGCTGAGGATATCGTTGTGGGTTGTGCAGCCCTTTGAGACACTCGTGATTTAGGGCTATATAAGTAAATATTGATTGATTGATTGATGATGAATAGAATGTACTAGAAAGTACAACGTAGAGCGTAAAATGTAGTAAAGACAACTTAGAAAGCAGAAAGTGAAAAGTAAAACATGAAACGGACAACGTAGCAAGTAGAACGTTGCAAGTAGAACGTTGAATGTAGAACATAGAACGCTTGCAAATTTCATGTCCTTCACTCGTCTCCTCTTCTGTTGCAGGACCTCAAACCAGGAAACTTGGCAGTAAACCAAGACTGTGAGCTGAAGGTTCGTACTTGGCAAACACAAACGCACTTTGAAGGATCTTTGAATCTTCGTACTTGGCAAACACAAACACACTCTGAAGGATCATTGAGTCTTCGTACTTGGCAAACACAAACACACTCTGAAGGATCTTTGAGTCTTCATACTTGGCAAACACAAACACACTCTGAAGGATCTTTGAGTCTTCGTACTTGGCAAACACAAACACTCTGAGGGATCTTTGAATCTTCATACTGGGCAAACAAACGCACTCTGAAGGATCTTTGAATCTTTGTACTTGGCAAACACACTCTGAAGGATCTTTGAATCTTTGTACTTGGCAAACACAAACGCACTCTGAAGGATCTTTGAAGCTTCGTACTTGGCAAACACAAACACACTCTGAAGGATCTTTGACCAGAGTTTTTGCTGTAGGTCCTTAGAAACAATCCTGTAGAGAGGATCTTTGACTCTTATGTTGCAGTCAGTCTTTAAAAACAGAACTTTCCAGTCCTACACAGCAGTTGTTCTTAACCTTTTTTTTTTTTTTATTCATCTTTCCCAATTTCCCTGTCCTACATAGGATCTTTGACTATTGTTTTTGCTGGAGGTCTCGAAAACATAATTTCCCTGTCCTGTAGAGAATTTTTGACTTTCGTTTTTGCTAGACGTCTTTAAAAACATAACTTTCCTGTCTTATGGAGGATCTTTGACTATTATTTTTGCTAGAGGTCTTTAAAAACATAACGTTCCTGTCTTATAGAGGATCTTTGATTATTGTTTGTGCTAGAGGTGTTTAAAAACATAACTTTCCTGTCTTAGAGAGGATCTTTGTTGATTGTTTTTGCTGGAGGTCTATAAACAAAATATCCCTGTCGTATAGAGGATCTTTGTTGATTGTTTTTGTTGGAAGTTCCTAAAAATAGAATTTCCCTCTCCTAAAGAAGATCTTTGACTATTGTTTTTGCTGGAGGTCTTTAAAAACAGAATCTCCCCGTCCTATAGAGGATCTTTGACTATCGTTTTTGCTGGAGGTCTCTAAAAACAGAATCTCCTTGTCCTAGAGAGATCTCTAAAAACACAATCTACCTGTCCTATAGAGGATCTTTGACTATTGTTTTTCCTCGAGGTCTTTGAAAACAGAATTTCCCTAAATAGGTTGTTGACGATAACTAAGACGAACATTTCTAGTCAAAAAAATGAACACTGATCCATCACTGCATGAATGTGCTTTGATCGTGGAATTTGTGTTCCATTGACTTTTATTCTGCCCTCCAACACAGATCCTGGACTTTGGGCTTGCTCGCAGTACTGATGCTGAGATGACCGGCTATGTGGTGACCCGTTGGTACAGGGCGCCCGAGGTCATTCTGAACTGGATGCACTACACACAGACTGGCAAGACAATCACAGCTATTAATCTCATTTGTGTATATATATATATATATATATATATATATATCCATCCATCCATGTGTGTGTGTGTGTATATATGTATGTATATATGTATATATATATATATATATATATGTATATATATGTATATATATATATATATATATATATATATATATATATATATATATATATATATATATATATATATATCAGACTCAGAAATACTTCATTAATCATATGTATGTATCATGTGTGTATATATATATCATGTGTATGTATCGTATGTGTGTGTATATATATATATATATATATATATATATATATATATATATATATATATATATATATATATGTATATATATGTATATATATATATATATATATGTACCCTTACGGATTCAAATCTACCAAGAACCCACCCACAGTTGAGGAACTAAAGGATTTTGAGAACGACATGCTCAAAATGATACAATCAGTCAAATTCAAGCCAATCCGCAACCCACTCCTCACCAAGCTGAAAAATGACAAGGAGCGCATCAAGAAAGTAAACAACCTCATCATAGCTGCCGATAAAACCACAAACTTCTACAGAATGGACATACCAGAACATCACACCTTACTGGACAGAAGCATCACCAAATCATACAAAAAAGCACAACCCAACACCTTACAGAACATCCACCTGGAAAATAAAAGGATCGCGGCTGAACTGGACATTGAGGACAGGGTGGACGCCACAGCCAACAAGGAAGCCTTCATCACATTGAAGGACCACAAACCCAACTTCGCAAATAACCCAACATGCCGACTAATAAACCCAACTAAATCTGAAATAGGAAAAATCAGCAAAATAATCCTGGACAGAGTCAACACAAAAATCAAGGACAAAACACCACTCAACCAATGGAGAAATACAGCAGCAGTAATCAAATGGTTCAACAACATCCAAGACAAACAACAGCACAACTTTATCTCCTTTGATATCGAAGAATTTTACCCTTCCATCACGCAAGACCTACTGACTCAAGCACTAGACTTCGCCTCAGACTACGACTCAATCACAGGCAACGAAAGAAACATCATCACCCACGCAAAAAACTCCATTCTCATCCACAACAGTACACCATGGCAAAAAAAGAACAATGCAACATTTGACGTCACTATGGGAAGTTTTGACGGAGCAGAAACGTGTGAACTCGTTGGGAGTTTCCTCCTCTCCCAGCTCGCTAGCCTCAATCTGAACCTTGGTATTTACCGTGATGACGGACTGTCAGTGTGTCGCGCCTCGCCAAGGAGCAGCGAGAATACCAAGAAGCGCATATGCCAAATTTTCAAAGAGAACGGCCTACGGATCACGATTGAAGCCAACAAGCAAACCGTCAACTTCCTTGACGTCACTTTCAACCTGAGAAATAACAGCTACCGACCATTCACGAAACCCAACACAACACTCCAATACGTGCACCATGACAGCAACCACCCACCCACCACCACGAAAAGAATGCCTACCGGAATTAATAAAAGGCTATCGATGCTGTCATCTAGCAAAGCTGAATTTGACCAAGCAACCCCCCCGTACCAAAAAGCCCTTGATGAAAGCGGATACAATTTCACCCTCACCTATGAACCCACGCCAGGAAACCAACCAAAAAAGAACAGAAAACGAAACGACATCATCTGGTACAACCCCCCATACAGCAAAAACGTCTCAACTAACATTGGACACAAATTCCTCAATCTGATTGACAAACACTTTCCCAAAGACAACACCCTAAGAAAAGTATTCAACAAGAACAACATTAAATTGAGCTACAGCTGTATGAACAATATACGACAAATTATCTCAAACCACAACAAAACAATTGCAAATGAGCCGTCGGCTCCCGGACAGAGCGACTCCAAAACCAACAAAGGCTGCAACTGTCGAAAGAAACCTGATTGCCCTCTCAACGGGGGGTGCTTACAAACATCAGTTGTCTACCAATTTAAGGTAACACGCAAGGACATTAACACATCCGACACATATGTAGGATTAACCGAGGGAGAGTTCAAAACCAGATGGAACAATCACAAGGCTTCTTTCAGGAACCAAAACATGCGGAATACCACAGAACTCAGCAAACACATTTGGGACCTCAAAGACAATAATGTTGAATATTCAATAACATGGCAAATTCTTGCATCCAGCACACCTTACAATAGTGGTAATAAAAGATGCAACCTATGCTTGAAAGAGAAACTGTTTATTATTTACCGTCCAGACCTGTCATCCCTCAACAAGCGCAGCGAAATTGTAACAGCATGCCGCCACAGACGGAAACACCTCCTAGGTAACACATGAGCCAATCACCACGCCCCTACACCAGCCTGTACCCACCCACTCTGTGCCCTATATAAACCATGGTATGTGAATGCTCCCATTAAAATCTCCTGATGATTGAGGGAACCCCCCTCATGAAACAGGCCTGTAGAGATGAAATAGTCTTGTGATTTTTTTTCCCACACATACATATATATATATATATATATATATATATTAGGGATGTCCCGATCCAGGTTTTTGCACTTCCGATCCGATACCGATATTGTTTTTGCATTTCCGATCCGATACCGATACTGACCGATACCGATACTGGCCTATCCGAGCATGTATTAAAGTTTAAAGTTATTTAGCCTACTTAGTTGTCAGAATCATGTTGAAAAGGGTTTTAGTACTCTTGATAACAACTAGCCAGCTGAATTAGGGGAGTTTGAATAATACACAATGGTTGGTAACAAGAAACTGACCTGTTTATTCAAGGATAAACACAAAATAGACAAAATTATACATGACAAACAGAAATGGCATCATTGAACTAGGGCTGGGCGATATGGCCTTTTTTTAATATTGCGATATTTTAAGGCCATATTGCAATACACAATATATATCTCGATATTTTGCCTTAGCCTTGAATGAACACTTGATGCACATAATCACAGCAGTATGATGATTCTATGTGTTTTGATTGATTGATTGAGACTTTTATTAGTAGGTTGCACAGTGAAGTACATATTCCGTACAATTGACCACTAAATGGTAACACCCGAATAAGTTTTTCAACTTGTTTAAGTTGGGGTCCACTTAAATTGATTTATGATAGATAAATACTATCATCATAATACAGTCATCACACAAGATAATCACATTGAATTATTTACATTATTTATAATCCAGGGTGTGGAGGGGGGCGCCGGATGAAAGTGTCAAAAAGACAGCCAAAAGAGTTTGATATGAGAATAAATCTAAAGTATAGGGTAGAAATGCACCCATTTGCAGGAAATGTAGTCTTGATTTTCAAAATGTTCTTTCAAGGCTTGCATGTCTACATTAAAACATGATTCTTCATACTGCATTAATATATGCTACTTTTAAACTTTCATGCAGAGAAGGAAATCACAACTAAAAAAATCACTAATTTTTTTCATACGGTGTTGATTTTTGCCTCTGCATTTTGATGGTGTGGACGTGTGGCACCGAATGGAGATAAGCGTCTCGACAGACGTCACAATATTTGAACAATGATGACGAAAACTGTTGTCTCTGTCGTGTCCGTGTGTCGAAAATTGTTATGCGCTTATTTTTTTATTTGATTTTGTGCGTGGCATAGATTTGCCGTGCACAGAGGACGCTTGAGCAGGCGCGCACCTTAGCGGCTGCGCTAGCATCACAGCTAACGTTAGCCATGCCGCTACCTCGCTCTCTGCTGGGAGAGGGCGTATACGTATGTGACGTATGATGTGACAGTATGTGACGTATGACGTGACAGTATGTGACGTGTGTAAGAAGGTGCGCTCGCTGTCTGTGAGAGGGAGACACAGGAAAGAGTGAGAAGAGCCTGTCGTGTAATGCCAGCAGCTAAAAGCAACTGCGTGAGAATTGTGGATGTGTTGAAGGTGTGCTGGAAAATGCGGAACGGAAATTACGGAGCAGCAGAAAAGTGGAATGTATTATTTAAATAGGTGCGTTGGAAAACACGGACCGGAGGTTTTTTTTAAACTGGATCTGGATCGGCATTTTCCCATGCCTTGCCGATATGCAATTTTTGGCAAATATCGGCAGCCGATCCGATCCAAATATCGGATCGAGACATCCCTAATATATATATATATATATATATATATATATATATATATATATATATAAAATATATTTAAAAAATATATGTATATATACATTTTTTTTATTTGATCAATTATCGCTTCCCGCCAGTGTTTTGTTTTGTTTATATTTGCCGGATCAAATTTCCGTCCCTGTTTATTGCGATTTTATTGGTTGTAAATTTTGAATCGCCGAAAGTTTTATCAATGACAAATACTGCCTGAGTTTGCACACGGACAACTTTACTGCGAAGGGCTGTCAAAAGAAAGACTTGATGGTAAACACTAAGGTGAGTGTAAAGTCAACCTTTTTTAACTTCATCCTGTGCCATGGCTCCAGTAAATGACATCATCACCGTCATTGTTTACTGAAGCAGAGATGCTGACTGTGCGTTATGATAAACTTTTTATCCATAGATTTATCAGATTAAATTTTTTATTATCTATAGCAAGGATGTCAAAATTATGCCCCGGAGGCCATTTGCGGCCCGCAGTTAATGTTTTAAAGGCCCACGGCACATTCTGAAAATACTATTCAAATAAACAAAAACATAACAAAAGTGGAATAAAAAAGCTTACAGGTGAAATGTAATTTAGAAAAAGTTGCAATGTTGGCTAATAAAGCAAAGCCGTTTTGTTTATTTTTAAACTGTCATTGCTCAAAACATAATATTGAATCAAAATCAATGATTTTATGAATTATTGACCTATCCAAGGCTCCGATTACTTCACATCAAATATTCCACTTTGAAAAATTGTTTTTGTGGAAGATTTTGCATATTTTCTGTTTGCTATATAAAAACATAGCTTTCTTTGACAAAAAAGGCAGAAAACAAACAAACAAAAAAACAACATAAAAAAACCCTCAACAACATAGAATTGAGGGATAGATGTGAAGTTGATGTAAACTCTAGAGATTTAAGCGTTAAATAAATATTGTATGTATGCCCTGGCACACCATTATCATCATTTCATGACCAAAGCAAAAAAAAAAGTTTTCCACTTTGATACTGAAATAAATACACCTACAACTTATTAAATACAAATATAGAAAAAACTACCAGCAGCGGTAAAGTTTAGATCCATGAAGGAAAGAAGAAAGTGAATGAATGTTTATAACTGAATACATTTACATATGCATAAATGTTTTCTTTTGTATTATTTTTTAAATTAATTAACGTTTATGACAACCTTTTTCCAAAACACAATATCGAATGTGAGGTATAACAGGATAATGCATACATTTATCATTTGTTTTCAAGACACTTTCAAAAAAGTGGGACCCCAAAAATGTACTGTGGAACCCCATTTTTATGACTTGACCCCATTTTGAAAATTTCTAGCGCCAACACTGAATATGAAATATATATATATATATATATATATACTGTGTATGTATGAGTTTATATCTATGTACTGTGGATATATATATATTTTTTAATTATATATTTAAATGTGTGTATGTACATATGCGTGTGTATATGTATATATATATTTACATATGTATTTACATATATACATATATTTACATATATACATATATATGCATGTATATATTCTTTAAATATATATTTAGATATATATGGGTGTGTGTATGTACACTTTTGTGCGTATATATGTGTATAATTATACATATGATGTATTATATAAAAATATACATTATATATATTTAATATATATGTACTGTATATACAGTATATGTATATATACCGTTTATACATTTATATATGTATTATATCTATATATATGTGTGTATATATTCATATAAGTGTATATATATAGTATATATACATATTTGTGTATAAATGTGTATTCATATGTATGTATATATATACATATGTATATATATATATATATATATATATATATATTTATGTATATTAAATAATATATACTCTATGTATATTAAATATCAAAATAGAAAAATATTATATATTTTATCTATTTTATATATACATATTGATGTTATAAATATTTTTAATATTTCAAATATAAATTGCAATTTGTGTGTGTCGTCTACTCTAGTGGACATCTGGTCTGTGGGCTGCATCATGGCTGAGATGATCAACGGGAAAACCCTTTTCAAAGGCAAAGATTGTATCTTTTATCTGCACCACGCCATGAAGACATCACACTCCAACTAGTCCCCCGTCTGCTATTAGATCTTTGGCCGACGTTTTAGTAGTGAGTGATGAAAAACAGCAGAGCACTCTTGTGTATATATAGGATCTTTGGCTTGCGTATTTGAAGTAGGTCCTTAAAAACAGGACTGCACTCTTGTCATGTATATAGGATCTTTGGCTAGCATATTTATAATAGGTCCTTAAAAACAGCACCACAATCTTCTCATATATATATATATATATGTATAGGATCTTTGTCTAGAATATTTGAAGTAGGTCCCTAAAAACAACACCACGCTCTTGTCATATATATAGGATCTTTGGCTAGCGTATTTGATGTAGGTCCTTAAAAACAGCACTGCACTCTTGTCATATACTGTATATAGGATCTTTGGCTAGTGTATTTGAAGTAGGGTCTTAAAAACAGCAGAGCACTCTTGTCATATATATATATAGGATCTTTGGCTAGCATATTTGATGTAGGTCCTTAAAAACAGCACTGCACTCTTGTCATATATATAGGATATTTGGCTAGTGTATTTGAAGTAGGGCCTTAAAAACAGCAGATCATTCTTGTCATATATATAGGATCTTTGGCGAGTGTATTTGAAGTAGGTCCTTAAAAACAGCACTGCACTCTTGTCATATGTATAGGATCTTTGCTTAGTGTATTTGATGTAGGTCCTTAAAAAGAGCAGAGCACTCTAGACATATATATAGGATCTTTGGCTAGCATATTTGTATAGGTCTTTAAAAACAGCAGAGCACGCCAGTCTTACGCAGGTTCTTTGACTCTTGTAAACAGAGCGCTCCTGTCATGCGAAGGATCTTTGACTCTTGTAAACGACAGAGCGCTCCTGTCATACGGAGGATCTTTGACTCTTGTAAGTAACATAGTGCTCCTGTCATACAGAGGATCTTTGACTCTTGTAAACAACAGAGCGCTCCTGTCATACGGAGGATCTTTGACTCTTGTAAACAACAGAGCGCTCCTGTCATACGGAGGATCTTTGACTCTTGTAAATAACATAGTGCTCCTGTCATACGGAAGATCTTTGACCCTTGAAAACAACAGAGCGCTCCTGTCATACGGAGGATCTTTGACTCTTGTAAATAACATAGTGCTCCTGTCGTACGGAAGAACTTTGACTCTTGTAAACAGAGCGCTCCTGTTATGCAAAGGATCTTTGACTCTTGTAAACGACAGAGTGCTCCTGTCATACGGAGGATTTTTGACTCCTGTAAATAACAGTGCTCCTGTCATAGGGAGGATCTTTGACCCTTGTAAACAACAGAGCGCTCCTGTCTTACGGAGGATCTTTGACTCTTGTAAACGACAGAGCGCTCCTGTCATACGGAGGATCTTTCACTCTTGTAAATAACATAGTGCTCCTGTCATACGGAGGTTCTTTGACTCTTGTAAACAACAGAGCGCTCCTGTCTTACGGAGGATCTTTGACTGTTGTAAACGACAAAGTGCTCCTGTCATACTGAGGATCTCTGACCAGTGTGTAAAGGTGTAGCGACAAACCGAGCCAGAATGTGTACGGTTTGATTAACTACCAGGTTACCTTCCAGAAGTCTCCTTGACTGAGAACCTCTGCAGACATGGATCAGCTGACACAGATCATGAAAGTGACGGGAGTACCTGGACCAGAGTTCATCCAGAAACTGGACAGCCAGGAGGTACAAAGTGTTACATTTCCAAGTTAATTACTGTGAATATTTCCTGTTTGTGGAGACCTCAATGAATGTTACGCATTTAAATTAATATCAATAACAAAACATGTCATTCTTTTTCTTATTTGGAATATTCAGCCTTCAATTTAGTTTCTGCAAGACAATGTCAATGAAGGGAAAAACAATTAAGTTCATGATGTTGCTGATGTGCGTCTTTATGCAGGTACAGTGGAACCTCCATTTATGAACGTAATTGGTTCTTGAACATGCTGCGTAAATGGAAAAGTTTGTATAGTGAAGCAGAGTTCCCCATAAGAAACAATGTAAATATTGTTAATTGGTTCTAGACAAAAGTCCCCATTTTAGTCAAGGAATACACACTTTGAAGACACTATACTGTGTGTGTGTATAAGTATATATACATATTTATATATTAAGTTAAAGTACCAATTATTGTCACACACACACGAGGTGTGGCAAAATTATTCTCTGCATTTAACCCATCACCCTTGATCACCCCCTGGGAGGTGAGGGGAGCAGTGAGCAGCAGTGGTGGCCGTGGCCGGGAATCATTTTTGGTGATTTATCCCATAATTCTTTATAATGTGTGTGTATGTGTATATATACATATTTATTTATATATCAATCAATCAATGTTTATTATATAACCCTAAATCACGGGTGTCTCAAAGGGCTGCACAAGCCACAACCACATCCTCGGCTCAGATCCCACATCAGGGCAAGAAAAAACTCAACCCAATGAGATGACAATGAGAAACCTTGGAGGGGACCGCAGATAGTGAGAGTCCAGTCCATAGTGGATCTAACATAATAGTGAGAGTCCAGTCCATAGTGGATCTAACATAACAGTGAGAGTCCAGTCCATAGTGGATCTAACATAATAGTGTGAGAGTCCAGTCCATAGTGGATCTAACATAATAGTGTGAGAGTCCAGTCAATAGTGGATCTAACATAATAGTGTGAGAGTCCAGTCCATAGTGGATCTAACATAATAGTGAGAGTCCAGTCCATAGTGGATCTAAGATAATAGTGTGAGAGTCCAGTCTGTAGTGGATCTAACATAATAGTCCATAGTGGATCTAACATAATAGTGAGAGTCCAGTCCATAGTGGATCTAAGATAATAGTGTGAGAGTCCAGTCTGTAGTGGATCTAACATAATAGTGAGAGTCCAGTCCATAGTGGGGCCAGCAGGAGATCATCTTGAGTGGAGACAGGTCAGCAGCGCAGAGACGTCCCTAACTGATGCACAGATGAGTGGTCCACCCTGGGTCCCCACTTTGGACAGCTAGCACTTCATCTGTGGTCACCGAATCTGTGCCCGCCCCTCTCCACGAAGGGGGGCAGAGCAGAAAAGAAACGGCAGATCAACTGGTCTAAAAGGGGTGTCAATTTAAAGGCTAGAGTATACAAATGAGTTTTAAGATGGGACTTAAATGCTTCTACTGAGATAGCATCTCTAACTGTTACCGGGAGGGCATTCCAGAGTACTGGAGCCCGAATAGAAAACGCTCTATAGCCCGCAGACGTTTTTTGGGCTCTGGGAATCACTAATAAGCCGGAGTTCTTTGAACGAAGATTTCTTGCCGGGACATATGTTACAATACAATCAGCAAGATAGGCTGGAGCAAGACCGTGTAGTATTTTATACCTAAGTAGTAAAACCTTAAAGTCACATCTTAAGTGCACAGGGAAGCCAGTGCAGGTGAGCCAGTATAGGTATATATATAGGTATATATATATATATATATATATATATATATATATATATATATATATATATATATATATATATATATATATATATATATATAAAGGTATATACAGTATAGACGTAATATGATTAAACTTACTTGTTCTTGTCAAAAGTCAAGCAGCCGCATTTTGCACCAACTGTAATCTTTTAATGCTAGACATAGGGAGGCCCGAAAATATTATGTAACAGTAAAGGAGACGAGACGTAACTAACGCATGAATAACGATCTCAGCGTCGCTAGTTGACAAAATGGAACGCATTTTTGCGATATTACGTATATGAAAGAAGGCTGTTTTAGTAACACTCTTAATGTGTGACTCAAACGAGAGAGTTGGGTCGAAGATAATACCCAGATTCTTTGCCGAGTCGCTTTGTGTAATTGTTTGGTTGTCAAATGTTAAGGTGGTATTATTAAATAAGTGTCCTGCTGGACCGATAATCAACATTACCGTTTTCTTAGCGTTAAGTTGCAAAACGTTTCTGGACATCCATTGTTTAATTTCATTAAGACACGCCTCCACGTGACTACAATCTGGCATGTTGGTCATCTTTAGGGGCATGTAGAGTTGGGTGTCATCAGTGAAAACTAACAGCGTATTTGTGTATGATGTCACCAAGCGGCAGCATGTAGATGCTGAAGAGTGCAGGGCCAAGAACCGAACCCTGTGGAACTTCACACGTTATCTTAACATAGTCCAAGGTCACATTGTTATGGGAGACGCACTGAATTATGTCAGTAAGATAGGAGTCAAACCAAGAAAAGGCTAAGTCTGACATACCAATACGTGTTTTGATACGTTCTAATAAAAGGTTATGATCAACGGTATGGAAAGCAGCACTAAGATCAAGGAGCAGCAACATGGATGACGCATCAGCATCCATCGTTAGCAGTAGATCATTAGTTATTCTAGTGAGGGCTGTCTCCGTGGTGATTTGCCCTGAAACCGGATTGAAAGGGTTCACAGAGATTGTTAGACACTATAAGTGTTCATTTAGTAGCTGTGCAACAATTTTTTTGAGGATTTTCGAAATAAACGGAAGGTGGGACACCGGCCGGTAGTTTACCATGAGGTCAGGAGGGAGGTTAGGTCTTTTGAGCAGAGGATGAATAACCGCTTTTTTGAATGCTAGGGGAACAGTTCCAGAGGAAAGTGATAAGTTTATAATATTTAGCACTGATGGTCCTAATATTACAAACAGTTCCTTGATTAGTTTCCTAGGAAGTATATAAGTACCGGTGTATATATATATATAATGTGTGTATATGTGTGTATATATACATATTTATTTATATTTATATATATATATATATATATATATATATATATATATATATATATATATATATATATATATATATATATGTGTGTGTGTATATATACATATTTATTTTTATATATATACAGGTAAAAGCCAGTAAATTAGAATATTTTGAAAAACTTGATTTATTTCAGTAATTGCATTCAAAAGGTGTAACTAGTACATTATATTTATTCATTGCACACAGACTGATGCATTCAAATGTTTATTTCATTTAATTTTGATGATTTGAAGTGGCAACAAATGAAAATCCAAAATTCCGTGTGTCACAAAATTAGAATATTACTTAAGGCTAATACAAAAAAGGGATTTTTAGAAATGTTGGCCAACTGAAAAGTATGAAAATGAAAAATATGAGCATGTACAATACTCAATACTTGGTTGGAGCTCCTTTTGCCTCAATTACTGCGTTAATGCGGCGTGGCATGGAGTCGATGAGTTTCTGGCACTGCTCAGGTGTTATGAGAGCCCAGGTTGCTCTGATAGTGGCCTTCAACTCTTCTGCGTTTTTGGGTCTGGCATTCTGCATCTTCCTTTTCACAATACCCCACAGATTTTCTATGGGGCTAAGGTCAGGGGAGTTGGCGGGCCAATTTAGAACAGAAATACCATGGTCCGTAAACCAGGCACGGGTAGATTTTGCGCTGTGTGCAGGCACCAAGTCCTGTTGGAACTTGAAATCTCCATCTCCATAGAGCAGGTCAGCAGCAGGAAGCATGAAGTGCTCTAAAACTTGCTGGTAGACGGCTGCGTTGACTCTGGATCTCAGGAAACAGAGTGGACCGACACCAGCAGATGACATGGCACCCCAAACCATCACCCAACCATGCAAATTTTGCATTTCCTTTGGAAATCGAGGTCCCAGAGTCTGGAGGAAGACAGGAGAGGCACAGGATCCACGTTGCCTGAAGTCTAGTGTAAAGTTTCCACCATCAGTGATGGTTTGGGGTGCCATGTCATCTGCTGGTGTCGGTCCACTCTGTTTCCTGAGATCCAGGGTCAACGCAGCCGTCTACCAACAAGTTTTAGAGCACTTCATGCTTCCTGCTGCTGACCTGCTCTATGGAGATGGAGATTTCAAGTTCCAACAGGACTTGGCGCCTGCACACAGCGCAAAATCTACCCGTGCCTGGTTTACGGACCATGGTATTTCTGTTCTAAATTGGCCCGCCAACTGTGTGTGTGTATATGTGCATGTATGTATATACAGTATATGTACATATATATATATATGTATGTATGTATGTATGTACATATATATGTATATATATATATATATATATATATATATATATATATATATATATATATATATATATATGTATATATATATATATATATATATATATATATATACACACAAACACAGTCGTGGTCAAAAGTTTACATACACTTGTAAAGAACATAATGTCATGGCTGTCTTGAGTTTCCAATAATTTTTACAACTCTTATTTTTTGTGATAGAGTGATTGGAGCACATACTTGTTGGTCACAAAAAACATTCATGAAGTTTGGTTCTTTTATGAATTTATTATGGGTCTACTGAAAATGTGAGCAAATCTGCTTGGTCAAAAGTATACATACAGCAATGTTAATATTTGCTTACATATCCCTTGGCAAGTTTCACTGCAATAAGGTGCTTTTGATAGCCATCCACAAGGTTCTGGTTGAATTTTTGACCACTCCTCTTGACAAAATGGGTGCAATTCAGCTAAATTTGTTGGTTTTCTGTGATGGACTTGTTTCTTCAGCATTGTCCACATATTCTCAATGGGGTTTAAGTCAGGACTTTGGGAAAGCCATTCTAAAACCTTAATTCTAGCCTGGTATAGCCATTCCTTTACCACTTTTGACGTGTGTTTGGGGTCATTGTCCTGTTGGAACACCCAACTGCACCCAAGACACAACCTCCGTGCTGATGATTTTAGGTTGTCCTGAAGAATTGGAGGTAATCCTTCTTTTTCATTGTCCCATTTACTCTCTGTAAAGCACCAGTTCCCTTGGCAGCAAAACAGGCCCAGAGCATAATACTACCACTACCATGCTTGGCGGTAGGGGAATGGTGTTCCTGGGATTAAAGGCCTCACCTTTTCTCCTCCAAACATATTGCTGGGTATTGTGGCCAAACAGCTCCATTTTGGTTTCATCTGACCACAGAACTTTCCTCCAGAAGGTCTTATCTTTGTCCATGTGATCAGCAGCAAACTTTAGACGAGTCTTAAGGTGTGGCTTTTGGAGCAAGGGCTTCCTTCTTGCATGGTAGCCTTTCAGTCCATAGCGATGCAAAACAGGCTTGACTGTGGACACTGACAGCTGTGTTCTAGCAGCTTCCAATTCATTGCAGACCTGCTTTTTGGTGGTTTTCGGTTGACTCTTGATCTTCCTGACCAATTTTCTCTCAGCAGCAGGTGATAGCTTGCGTTTTCTTCCTGATCGTGGCAGTGACAAAACTGCCATGCACTTCATACTTACTAACAATTGTTTGCACAGTTGCTCTTGGGACCTCAAGCTGCTTTGAAATGGCTCCAAGTGACTTTCCTGACTTGTTCAAGTCAATGATTCGTTTTTTCCGATCTGTGCTGAGTTCCTTTGACTTTCCCATTGTTGCGTTTGTAACCGAGATTAGACTGCATCACATGAGCCCTATTTAAATGGGCTCAGAGAAGTCAACAGGTGTCGTCAATCATGATCACTCACATGAAGTTAAGAGGCCATGCCATGAAGATCATTTGATTTGATTATAACTTTTCTACATCACCAAAATTGATCATGTATGTTGCTGTATGTATACTTTTGACCCAGCAGATTTGCTCACATTTTCAATAGACCCATAATAAATTAATAAAGGAACCAAACTTCAAGAATGTTTTTTGTGACCAACAAGTATGTGCACCAATCACTCTATCACAAAAAAGTTGTAGAAAGAGTTGTAGAAATGATTGGAAACTCAAGACAGCCATGACATTAGGTTCTTTACAAGTGTGTGTAAACTTTTGACCACGACTGTATACAAACCC
The DNA here is from genome assembly GCF_033978685.3 of Nerophis lumbriciformis. Taxonomy (NCBI): domain Eukaryota; kingdom Metazoa; phylum Chordata; class Actinopteri; order Syngnathiformes; family Syngnathidae; genus Nerophis; species Nerophis lumbriciformis. Next base: position 37,504,274 of record NC_084570.2, on the reverse strand, counting down.
CATTTCCATATGAGTTGGGAAAGTGTGTTAGATGTAAATATAAAGGGAATACAATGATTTGCAAATCATTTTCAACCCATATTAAGTTGAATATGCTACAAGGACAACATATTTGATGTTCAACACGTGACAAAGAAGTTGGGAAAGGTGGCAATAAATACTGATAAAGTTGAGGAATGCTCATCAAACACTTATTTGGAACATCCCACAGGTGTGCAGGCTAATTGGGAACAGGTGGGTGCCATGATAGGGTATAAAAACAGCTTCCCAAAAAATGCTCAGTCTTTCACAAGAAAGGATGGGGCGAGGTACACCCCTTTGTCCACAACTGCGTGAGCAAATAGTCAAACAGTTTAAGAACAAAGTTTCTCAAAGTGCAATTGCAAGAAATTTAGGGATTTCAACATCTACTGTCGATAATATCATCAAAAGGTTCAGAGAATCTGGAGAAATCACTCCACATAAGCGGCATGGCCGGAAACCAACATTGAATGACTGTGACCTTCGATCCCTCAGACGGCACTGTATCAAAAACCGACATCAATCTCTAAAGGGTATCACCACATGGGCTCAGGAACACTTCAGAAAACCACTATCACTAAATACAGTTTGTCGCTACATCTATAAGTGCAAGTTAAAGCTCTACTATGCAAAGCGAAAGCCATTTATCAACAACATCCAGAAACGCCGCCGGCTTCTCTGGGCCCGAGATCATCTAAGATGGACTCATGCAAAGTGGAAAAGTGTTCTGTGGTCTGACGAGTCCACATTTCAAATTGTTTTTGGAAATATTCGACATCGTGTCATCCGGACTAAAGGAAAAGCGAACCATCCAGACTGTTATCGACGCAAAGTTCAAAAGCCAGCATCTGTGATGGTATGGGGGTGCATTAGTGCCCAAGGCATGGGTAACTTACACTCTGTGAAGGTACCATTAATGCTGAAGGGTACATACAGGTTTTGGAACAACATATGCTGCCATCTAAGCGCCGTCTTTTTCATGCACGCCCCTGCTCATTTCAGCAAGACAATGCCAAGCCACATTCAGCACGTGTTACAACAGCGTGGCTTCATAAAAAAAGAGTGCGGGTGCTTTCCTGGCTCGCCTGCAGTCCAGACCTGTCTCCCATCGAAAATGCGTGGTGCATTATGAAGCGTAAAATACGACAGCGGAGACCCCGGACTGTTGAACGACTGAAGCTCTACATAAAACAAGAATGGGAAAGAATTCCACTTTCAAAGCTTCAACAATTAGTTTCCTCAGTTCCCAATCATTTGAGTGTTGTTAAAAGAAAAGGTGATGTAACACAGTGGTGAACATGCCCTTTCCCAACTACTTTGGCACGTGTTGCAGCCATAAAATTCTAAGTTAATTATTATTTGCAAAAAAAAAAATTAAGTTTATGAGTTTGAACATCAAATATCTTGTCTTTGTCGTGCATTCAATTGAATATGGGTTGAAAAGGATTTGCAAATCATTGTATTCCGTTTATATTTACATCTAACACAATTTCCCAACTCATATGGAAATGGGGTTTGTATATACAAGTGTAAGTCCACAGCGAATCCCTCCTTATGTGTCCGCTTTTTCGGACCCATATTGAGTAAGCAAATAAACAAAAACTTGGTGAATGGCGGGAACAGAAACAGATGCTGAAGCACTCGCTTAGAAGTGGCGACTGAGTAGTGACTCCTTGAACAGGAAGTGATGTCATCCAAATGGCACACGGAATGAATAAGGGAAGTGTTCAGATCTAAAGGTTGGTAAATCTCCATTTGGTTCCACTGTACTTACCAAATCCAATGAGGTCTTCCTCCAATAATACTTAGGTGTTATAAACACTGCTGTCATTCATCTCCTCCAAAACAGGCCAAGAATTATGTGAAGGCGCTCCCCAAGTACCCTAGGAAAGACTTCTCCACACTGTTCCCCCGGGCCAGTGCCAAATGTAAGTCCTCTTCCAAAGTCCCTTCCTTCTTTTCCTGCGCGTCCACCCACCTCTGCGCCCGGCAGGCGTGGACCTGCTGGAGAAGATGCTGGTCCTGGACGGGGACGAGAGGCCCACAGCCGAACTGGCGCTGGAGCATCCATACTTTGACGGCCTCCGAGACCTCGACGACCTCCCTGAGCCCGAGCCCTACGACGACAGCCACGACAACGCCACGCTGGCCCTGGAGGAATGGAAGCGTAAGTGGTCCGGAGAAGATGTCACAGATGTTTGGTCAATTCACACCAAGTATACACACTATTGAGCGTTCATATCAGGGTGTCCAAAGTACGGCACGGGGGACCATTTTGGCCCTTGACAGATTGCAATGACAAAATGAATTCATTATTATTGAGCTGTGATAATAATTCTGTCCAACCATTCATTTTTAAATCAGATTAATCACACTTTTAAATGTACTATTAATCACTTTAAAAAGGGTAGATGCTCAAAAATTAATTATGAATTAGAATCAATGTGGTTATGAATTATTGACCTATTCCGGGCTCCAAATACTTCACATCAATATTTGACCTCTGGATTTTGGGAGGTGTTCAATGGTACTTTAAAATCAATGTACAGTACTCAATAGTACTTTCAAATCAATGTACAGTACTCAATAGTACTTTCAAATCAATGTACAGTACTCAATGGCACTTTTAAATCAATGTACAGTACTCAATGGTATTTTAAAATCAATGTGCAATACTCAATGGTACTTTAAAATCAATGTACAGTATTCAATGGTACTTTAGAATCATTGTACAGTACTCAATGGTACTTAAAAATCAATGTGCAGTACTCAATTTGAATTTTAAAATCAATGTGCAGTACTCAATGGTACTTTCAAATTAATGTACAGCAGTACTCAATGGTGCTTTAAAATCCATGTGCAGTACTCAATGGTACTTTAAAATTAATGTACAGTAGTACTCAATGGTACTTTAAAATCAATGTGCAGTACTCAATGGTACTTTAAAATCAATGTACAGTACTCAATGGTACTTTAAAATCAATGTACAGTACTCAATGGTACTTTAAAATCAATGTGCAGTACTCAATTGTATTTTAAAATTAATGTACAGTACTCAATGGTACTTTAAAATCAATGTACAGTACACATTGGTACTTTAAAATCAATGTACAGTACTCAATGGTACTTTAAAATCAATGTACAGTACTCAATGGTACTTTAAAATCAATGCACAGTACTCAATGGTACTTTAAAATCAATGTACAGTACTCAATGGTACTTTGAAATCAATGTACAGTACTCATTGATACTTTAAAATCAATGTGCAGTACTCAATGGTATTTTAAAATTAATGTACATTACTCAATGGTACTTTAAAATCAATGTGTAGTACTCAATAGTACTTTAAAATCAATGTACAGTACTCAATGATACTTTAAAATCAATGTGCAGTACTCAATGGTATTTTAAAATTAATGTACATTACTCAATGGTACTTTAAAATCAATGTGTAGTACTAAATAGTACTTTAAAATCAATGGACAGTACTCAATGTTAATTTAAAATCAATGTACAGTACTCAATAGTACTTTAAAATCAATGTACAGTACTCATTGATACTTTAATATCAATGTACAGTACTCATTGGTACTTTAAAATCAATGTACAGTACTCAATGGTACTTTCAAATCAATGCACAGTACTCAATGGTACTTTAAAATCAATGCACAGTACTCAATGGTACTTTAAAATAAATGTACAGTACTCAATGGTATTTTAAATTCAATGCACAGTACTCAGTAGTACTTTAAAATCAATGCACAGTACTCAGTGGTACTTTAAAAACTGTGACTGTCACATGCCTTCAGTGTTGTTGTGTAAAAAAGTCGTCCTCTGGCCTACAGGGTTGTGTTTCCGAGAGGTGAAGAGCTTTGTGCCCTTCCCCCGCAGAGACTCCAAGAGGAAAAACACGCTGACTATGACTCCATGACTTATGATTGAATGTCATGTAAATATGAATATGTATGTATGAATTCATATATATATATATATATATATATATATATATATATATATATATATATATGTATATATATATGCAATGTATGCTTCTGTTCCGATTTGACTCTTGCACTGGTATTATGTTTACATTAGAAACAGTTTTGACACACTTCTTTCAAGTGGAGGTGTAAAACTTGGTTTCTCCTTACATTGCTCTGCAAATTCAACAAAAGTGTGCTAGTACACAGTCCCAGATACAGTAGTAGTGTAGTATTATAAGTACCCCAATGTCAGATGGGTTATATTACAGTTTTTGTATTATTTGTATCATTTACATTTCCACTTTATTTTAAGACAAACATGTATATAATCCCCTAATTTTACTAGTTTTATGTGAAATTATATTAAAGGTAGTTTTGTTTTTTTGGCCAAAATGTAATATTGAGTCCATACATTTATTTAAAACAAATAAAGAGATTAGATTGTGACTTAATTTACTAACCTGGTGATTAATTAACTAATGTAAAAAAAAATCTGATAAAACTGCAGTCATTGATTTAATGTTTGAATGTATGTTAATATGAAGTCCATATTAATATATATATATATATATATATATATATATATATATATATATATATATATATATATATATATTATATTGTTACCCACATACGAAAAACGAGCAGGCACCTGCTGCATATGCCACAACAGAAGAAAAAAAAAAAAGAGATGGACACTTTTACGGAGCGGAGAAGGGACGCCTCGCCGGGGTCCGGGTCCGAGAGGGCCCCACCGGGAGCCATAGCTGAGGCGATCCGCGAGAAGGGCCCGACGCACGTCCAGGGTCACCACCGCGCCCACCGCACCGACACCCCGCCTCGTCCGCCTTCGCCGCGGCCGGCGTCATGCGCAGCAGGTAAGCAGCTTACCTGCCCGCCACCCCCGTGGCCGGGGGCTCGTAACAGGGGTCACTCCGCGCGCGCAGCTTACCTGCCCGCCACCCCTGTTGCCGGGGGCGCGTAACAGGGGTCACTCCGCGCGCAGTGCGCTCATGAAAGGGGTGGGGCTCACCCTGGTTGATATAGACAGCAGGACGGTGGCCATGGAAGTTGGAACCCGCTAAGGAGTGTGTAACAACCCACCTGCCGAATCAACTAGCCCTGAAAATGGATGGCGCTGGAGCGTCGGGCCCACACCCGGCCGTCGCCGGCAGCGAGACGCGCTTGGAGGTGCGCTCAGCGCGGCTCCCATATGATTGCGCACTGGTGTGCGTCTGGGTCGTGACAGCGTGGCACGCGAATGTCTGTACTGCATTGGATCAGTCTCCTTTCTTTAACAGGCAAAAGCTTTATAACCTCACTAATGCCTTGCATCGTCTATATTAGATATATAACAACGGGCGGGTGCGGTTCTGATCAAATGTTAGATCGGGTGGATGGCGGATGGTTGACGACTTTCTGATGCGGTTGCGGATGAAATAATTGCCTATCCGCGCATCTCTAGTGTGTATATATATATATATATTAGAGATGCGCGGTTTGCGGACACAACCGCGGATTATCCGCGGATCGGGCGGTTGAAATTAAAAAAAATTAGATTTGATCCGCGGGTCGGGTCGGGCGGTTGAAATAAAAAAAAATTAGATTTTAAATAGATTCAGGCGGGTGGCAGTTAAACCAATTCGGAAATATATATACATAGTTAAATGTTGTTACCCACATACGAAAAACGAGCAGGCACCCTGCAGCATATGCCACAACAGAAGAAGAAAAAAAAAAGAGATGGACACTTTTACGGAGCGGATAAGGGACGCCTCGCCGGGGTCCGGGACCGAGGCCCCTTCCCCCGAGAGGGCCCCACCGGGAGCCGTAGCTGAGGTGATCCGCGAGAAGGGCCCGACGCACGTCCAGGGTCACCACCGCGCCCACCGCACGACACCCCGCCTCGTCTGCCTTCGCCGCGGCCGGCGTCACGCGCAGCAGGTAAGCAGCTTACCTGCCCGCCACCCCCGTGGCCGGGGGCTCGTAACAGGGGTCACTCCGCGCGCTCCGCCCGCGCAGCTTACCTGCCCGCCACCCCCGTTGCCGGGGGCGCGTAACAGGGGTCACTCCGCGCGCAGTGCGCTCACGAAAGGGGTGGGGCAAGCAGAACTGGCGCTGCGGGATGAACCGAACGCCGGGTTAAGGCGCCCGATGCCGACGCTCATCAGACCCCAGAAAAGGTGTTGGTTGATATAGACAGCAGGACGGTGGCCATGGAAGTCGGAACCCGCTAAGGAGTGTGTAACAACCCACCTGCCGAATCAACTAGCCCTGAAAATGGATGGCGCTGGAGCGTCGGGCCCATACCCGGCCGTCGCCGGCAGCAAGAGCCGCTAGGGCTAGGCCGCGACGGGGAGGATGGGCGCCGCGGTGCGCGCTGAAGCCTCGGGCGCGAGCCCGGGTGCGAGTGACATCGCACCTCCACGCGCTTGGAGGTGCGCTCAGCGCGGCTCCCAGATGATTGCTGCATTGGATCAGTCGCCTTTCTTTAACTGGCAAAAGCTTTATAACCTCACTAATGCCTTGCATCGTCTATATTAGATATATAACAGCGGGCGGGTGCGGTGTTGATTAAATGTTAATTCGGGTGGATGCGGATGGTTGACGACTTTTGTCATGCGGTTGCGGATGAAATAATTTATACATTATATGCATGTCTGTATATGTATGTATATATAAATGTGTATATTGTGGGGGCGGTATGGCGTAGTGGGTAGAGCAACCGTGCCAGAAACCTGAGGGTTGCAGGTTCGCTCCCCGCCTCTTACCATCCAAAAAATCGCTGCCGTTGTGTCCTTGGGCGGGACACTTCACCCTTTGCCCCCGGTGCCACTCACACCGGTGAATTGAATGATGAATGATAGGTGGTGGTCGGAGGGGCCGTTGGCGCAAATTGCAGCCACGCTTCCGTCAGTCTACCCCAGGGCAGCTGTGGCTATGAAAGTAGCTTACCACCACCAGGTGTGAATGATTGATGGGTTCTACATGTAAAGCGACTTTGGGTACTTAGAAAAGCGCTATATAAATCCCAGTTATTATTATTATTATTATATGTATGTATGTATATATGTATAGATATATTAAATATATAATTATATAATATATATTTTATATATATATATATATAATGTGTATATATATATATATTATATATGTTTATATATTTATATATATAAAATAATTGTATAATTGATAATTAATTACATTAATTTAATTTCTAAATTTTAATTAATAAACTGGCAAAAAAAATGTTTGTGTAATTCCAAAAATAATCTGAAAAATTCCATTTGTGCATTTATTAAATCAGTCGGAAATTAATAAATACATTTGGTACAAATGTTGGGCTTCTCTGCTTAGGCGGCTTCAACCCCCCACCCCCGCTACTCAATCTTGGATAAGGATAAGGAACGAGGGAATAGAAATGTTTCGGATCATATTTTGGTTATTGGACAATTTACTAGATTAATTTACTTTTTAATTAGTTATTTAATCAACATTATTTATGTTTGGCAACAAAAAACAGCTGCTGAATATGATATACATGTAAATATGAATATAAATCAATATTACTGAAGCGCAAATGTCTTATTATTGCTTTGTGTTGTTCTATTTAGCAAGTTGATTATTAGTTATTAAACGTGTGCAGAGGTGGGTAGTAACGCGCTACATTTACTCCGTTGCATCTACTTGAGTAACTTTTGGGATAAATTGTACTTCTAAGAGTAGTTTTAATGCAACATACTTTTACTTTTACTTGAGTATATTTATAGAGAAGAAACGTATATATGTATATGTACAGTATATGTATATATATATGTATATATGTATATATATATATATATATATATATATATATATATATATATATATATATATATAGATATATATATATATATTATATATATATGATATGTGTGTGTATGTTACTCATCAGTTACTCAGTACTTGAGTAGTTTTTTCACAACATACTTTTTACTTTTACTCAAGTAAATATTTGGGTGACTACTCCTTACTTTTACTTGAGTAATAAATCTCTAAAGTAACAGTACTCTTACTTGAGTACAATTTCTGGCTACTCTACCCACCTCTGAACGTGTGTGTCACTCTTCCAAATGCTGCCATTTTTAAACGTAATTATCTGCCTTTGTTCGAAGTGCTTTTTTTCCCCCTGCCAAAATGTCATCTTTTGTCCAAAAATAAATAATACAATTGAGAGGAAAATGACTCTATTGTAAATAAATCTATTCAATTGCAACTGTCAAAAACTGTAATATGAAAGCCTTGATATATTTCATTATGTAATATGTTGATTTCTATGGCAATAGATAGAAACAGTGATTAAACATGTTCAATTATATTTGAATTACTGGATATTATCCTTATTTAATTTTGGCACAAAAACGCTCCATAAACTGGCTTTATGTTATACTTTTGCTCCCAGTTCACTCATTGGGTGGTCTTAATTTGTCATTGGAATGCTTTGTGTCAACTTTAAAACACACAATTGTAATACTGAATGCTTTGTGTCAACTTTAAAACACACAATTGTATTAATGAATGGTTTGTGTCAACTTTAAAACACACAACTGTATTAATGAATGCTTTGTGTCAACTTTAAAACACAATTGTATTAATGAATGCTTTGTGTCAACTTTAAAACACACAATTGTATTAATGAATGCTTTGTGTCAACTTTAAAACACACTTGTATTACTGAATGCTTTGTGACAACTTTAGAATACACAATTGTATTACTGAATGCTTTGTGTCAACTTTAAAACACACAATTGTATTACTGAATGCTTTGTGTCAACTTTAAAACACACAATTGTATTACTGAATGCTTTGTGTCAACTTTAAAACACAATTGTATTGATGAATGCTTGTGTCAACTTTAAAATACACAATTGTATTACTGAATGCTTTGTGTCAACTTTAAAACACACAATTGTATTACTGAATGCTTTGTGTCAACTTTAAAATACACGATTGTATTACTGGAGCTACATGTCTACATGTGTTTTTTGTTGTTGTCAACTAGTCTGTTTATTAGCCTGGGCGCCAAAATCATGGTAGCGTGACGACAGAGGGGCGGGGTCAATTGGTAGAACCGGAAATGAGAGAATCTTGTGTCGAAAGTAAAAGTAGACGGAAGCGCTGCAGTGTGAATATTTTGCCTGTATTAACTGTATTACTCATCATATCGAAACTTAAAATCACCACAATGCATTCTCTTGCGATGGTTGCTGAAGATATATTGCTTCAATGCGCCTAGTTGCATTTCTTGTGTAGTGGTTTTATTTGTTGTGCCCGGAAGTTGTGCGCTCGCCCAATGTCGATGGGTAGCCTACACTCGCAAGTAAGCTAGCTAGTTTGCCACAAAATGAGGCCGACATTAAGTTGCCCCTCGCAGTATAATTGCAGATATGTAACTCGTCCCTTTGTTGAATCTATGGGCTCCAACGCACAGCTCCTCGTCGCCGTTTCACAAAGAGGCGGTCGCGTTGACATATAAAAGGACGCACACCGGCTGGAGCAACAAAGTGTAAGTTAGCCTGTAGCTGCTAGCTGTGGAGCTACTTGTGCCACAATAGGTAAGACTTGTTTATTGCTATTGTATTAATACTTTAACAACTTTTAATGCTTGCCATTTATTTTTGTTCCATGGCTTGTCAATGTAGACACAAGGCAGCTGAGGTAAGTAAGTTAGCAGCCTGGGCTAGTTGTTAATTAAAACGCTATACCATTTAACCGACGCACTGTCATGACTTGTCTCTCGCTCAAATCGGCCCCGAGTAAACGCTCCGTAATGTGAAAGCTACAAGTGAGACTTTAACCGCGTATTTTTTGTGCTTTTAAACCCTAAATACGTCAGCAAGTGTACTCAGAAATAAGGACACAAGGGCTGTGCGAGGCTGCGGCGTTCTGCAATGTGATTGGCCCACGGCGACGTCAGTCAAGTTTTTCCCAACGCTGATTGGTTGAGCGTGTCTGACGTTGCGACGACCCTTGAGACTAGTGTGAAGTCGAGTTGCAGTCCTTTGCAACCTCATTATCAATCAATCAATCAATCAATGTTTAATTGGCTAAGTTTTATATTCATAAATGTTACTTTCTCAATACCCGACCTAGAGCTGGGCGATATGGCCTTTTATTAATATCTCGATATTTTTAGGCCATGTCACGATACACGATATATATCTCGATATTTTGCCTTAGCCTTAAATGAACACTTGATGCATATAATCACACCAGTATGATAATTCTGTGTGTCTACATTAAAACATTCTTGTTCATACTGCATTAATAGATGCTCATTTTAAACTTTCATGCAGAGAGGGAAATCACAACTACCGTATTTTCCGCACTATAAGGCGCACCGGATTATTAGCCGCACCTTCTATGAATTACATATTTCATAATTTTGTCCACCAATAAGCCGCCCCGGACTATAAGCCGCGCCTACGCTGCGCTAAAGTGAATGTCAAAAAAACGCTGCGCTAAAGTGAATGTCAAAAAAACAGTCAGATAGTTCAGTCAAACTTTAATAATATATTGAAAACCAGCGTTCTAACAACTCTGTCCCAAAATGTACGCAAATGTGCAATCACAAACATAGTAAAATTCAAAATGGTGTAGAGCAATAGTAACATAATGTTGCTCGAACGTTAATGTCACAACACACAAAATAAACATAGCGCTCACCTTCTGAAGTTATTCTTCATTCGTAAATCCTTCGAATTCTTCGTCTTCGGTGTCCGAATTGAAAAGTTGCGCAAGCGTGGTATCCAAAATGGCCGGTTCCGTCTCGTCGAAGTCATCGGGAGTCAGTGTCGCTGTTGTTCTGTGAATCCTGCCTTCCGGAAAGCTCGGACCACAGTTGTGACCGAAATATCTGCCCAGGCATTTACGATCCACTGGCAAATTTTGGCGTATGTCGTCCGGCGCTGTCTGCCCGTCTTAGTGAAGGTGTGTTCGCCTTCGGAGCTGTGTGAAAAAAGCCACCCGGCCTCTTCGCGTAAACTTCCCTTAACCACTCGCTCATCTTTTCTTCATCCATCCATCCCTTCGAGTTAGCTTTTATGATGACGCCGGCTGGAAAGGTCTCTTTTGGCAAGGTCTTCCTTTTGAATATCACCATGGGTGGAAGTTAGCATGGCAAGCTAGAACCACAGTGAAGGATGACTTCTCATTCCCTGTGGTGCGAATATTCACCGTACGTGCTCCCGTTCCACAGTGCGGTTCACAGGAATATCAGTTGCTGTGAAATACGGTAGTAATCCGTGTGCGGATGGAGAGATTGCGTCTTTTTATGAACCGGATCGCTTAGTAGGAGCCATTTTGTGGTCTTTACAGATGTAAACAGGAAATGAAACGTACGGTGATATCCGCGCGTTTTTTCTTCTTCTTCCAGGGGCGGGTAGAAGAAGAAGCGCTTCCTGTTCTATGGGGGCGGGTGCTTTCCTTGGCGGTTGCTTGCGTAGAAGAAGAAGCGCTTCCTGTTCTACCGGGAAAAAAGATGGCGGCTGTTTACCGAAGTTGCGAGATCGAAACTTTATGAAAATGAATCGTAATAAAGCGCACCGGGTTATAAGGCGCACTGTCAGCTTTTGAGAACATTTGTGGTTTTTAGGTGCGCCTTAAAGTGCGGAAAATACGGTAATATCTCGATATTTTTAGGCCATGTCACGATACACGATATATATCTCGATATTTTGCCTTAGCCTTAAATGAACACTTGATGCATATAATCACACCAGTATGATAATTCTGTGTGTCTACATTAAAACATTCTTGTTCATACTGCATTAATAGATGCTCATTTTAAACTTTCATGCAGAGAGGGAAATCACAACTAAGTCAATTGACCAAAACTGTATTTATCCATCCATCCATCCATTTTCTACCGCTTATTCCCTTTGGGGTCGCGGGGGGCGCTGGAGCCTATCTCAGCTACAATCGGGCGGAAGGCGGGGTACACCCTGGACAAGTCGCCACCTCATCGCAGTTATTAAGCAGTGGCACAAATATTCATGACATTTCCAAAACAGAAAGTGCAAGATTGTCAGAGACATTTTAAAACAAGCTATTAGTGCACTTTTGTGCATGATGTCACTAAGATGACATATCAAAACAACACTAATTAAAGTGCACTTTTTGTACAGAACGCCACTACATTAGTTTAAAACAAATAAAGTGCACTTTTGTGCATGATGTCACACAAATTATTTCAATAACTGTCAAATAAAAATGAGGTGCATAATAGGAAATCAAATAGTTTATGTCCTTTACTATGTGGTAGGTTCTTGCGGACGTTATCTTCTTCTGTTGTTGACTATTTTTGTCATAAGGTGTTGATCTAGAAATGGTTGCTTGGGCATTTTGTTGGTGTAGCACCGGCCGGAGATGTTGACATGCAGAGTTTCAAGCACTCTTCCTTCTCTAGCGGGTGACTTTTCAAATGATGCTACAAATTAGCAGTAATGCTACTTTTTGTAGCAACGCTTTTGCCGCATACTTGACATATTACTGTTGTCTGTTCAACATCTTCCCGCTTGAAGCCAAACCACCGCCAGATGATGGACTCCCCGCTGTTTTTCTCGGGAATTAATTCTTCCTTCATTTGTTACCAGATTGGCACCTTCTTTCTCTCGTATTACCACTCGCACCACTCCGCTAGCATCACAGCTAACTTTACTCATTCCGCTACCTCTCTGCTGGGCGAGGAGAGCGTATGACGTTGCACACGTGTCAGTATATGACGTATGTAAGAAGGTGCGCTTGTTTTATGTCTCTGTGAGAAGGACAGACAAGAAAGAATGACAAACGCATGTAGTGTAATGCCCGCAGCTAAAAACAACTGCCTGAGAACGTATACTCGAATATCACGATATAGTCATTTTCTATATCGCACAGAGACAAACCCACGATATATCGAGTATATTCGATATATCGCCCAGCCCTAACCTGACCTGTTTTTTGTGCCTTTAAAAAAGAATTAGAACTCTACGTTAAAACACTCTACTAGGGATTATGTTCCAAACTGGTTCTCCCGATTGTTCGATAAAAAAAGAACCGATTCCATGGATTCGAATCTCTTTTTGAGAACCGGTTCTCGTTATCGAAGCCACTATACCATATTTTCGCGACCATAGGGTGCACCGTATTAAAAGGCGGCGTGTCAGTTACGGGTGCTATTTCTGTATTTAACGCATAAATAAGGCGCAGCGTATTTTTGGGCTCAGGCATGGTTAAACATACGCTATCTTAAAACATACGCTATCTTAAAACATACGCTATCTTAAAACATACGCTAGCATGCATGAACGCTGTTTTTAAAAAGGCAGCAGGAGCAAAGCTGAGTTGGGTTGAACTTTATTGAAGTATTTATCAATGTACTCACATTATTTTTTGATCAATCCTCATCCACAAATCCATCAAAGTACTCATCTTCTGTGTCCGAAATGAACAGCTGGGCAAGTTCTCCATCAAACACGCCAGATTCTCTCTCTTCATTTTCAAAGTCAGTCTCGTTGTCCATTAGCATAGCAAGCTCGCACAACAGTAAAAGCCGACTTCTCTTGCCCCGTTGTGCGTATGGATTCACTACCGTGCTGGTCCACTTCTTCTCCACCGTGTGCTTCACCAGGATGTCGAAAGTGAGCGGCACCTCGTCCTTGTTGGTGATGTGTTTATCGTCAATTTTTTTTATTTACAACGCACATAGCAGCACTATATGCTCACTGGGGGCGTGCCTTTAGCGTCCTCTCTCACCTGAAATCTTCACCCTATAACGGCAGCATGCTGTCCTCAGTTACGTTTTGGGGTGATGTTTGGTAAGAAATTATCGAGTTCGAGCCCATTATCGAATCCTCTTATCGAACCGATTCCTTATCGAATCTCTTATGGAATCCAGATAGGTTGTTGTGTGTGCACTGAGTTCCAAAAGCCATAGATGTTATATGACTGGGCCGGCACGCTGTTTATATGGAGGAAAAGCGGACGTGACTGAGGTGAAGGTTTCAGGTGAGAGAGGACGCTAAAGGCACGCCCCCAGTGAGCATATAGTGCTGCTATGTGCGATGTAAATACAAAAATCAGTGGGTGGGACGATGCTGGGTGCTGCATAGGGATGTCCCGATCCGATATTTGGATCGGATCGGCTGCAGATATTTGCCAAAAATTGCGTATCGGCAAGGCATGGGAAGATGCCGATCCAGATCCAGTTTTAAAAAAAAACGCCGGTCCGTGTTTTCCAACGCACCTATTTAAATAATACATTCCACTTTTCTGCTGCTCCGTAATTTCCGTTCCGCATTTTCCAGCACACCTTCAACACATCCACAATTCTCACGCAGTTGCTTTTAGCTGCTGGCATTACACGACAGGCTCTTCTCACTCTTTCCTGTGTCTCCCTCTCACAGACAGCGAGCGCACCTTCTCACACACGTCACATACTGTCACGTCATACGTCACATACGTATACGTCCTCTCCCAGCAGAGAGCGAGGTAGCGGCATGGCTAGCGTTAGCTGTGATGCTAGCGCAGCCGCTAAGGTGCGCGCATGCTCAAACGTCCTCTGCGCACGGCAAATCTATGCCACGCACAAAATCAAATAAAAAAATAACCGCATAACAATTTTCGACACATGGACACGACAGAGACAACAGTTTTCGTCATCATTGTTCAAATATTGTGACGTCTGTCGAGACGCTTATCTCCATTCAGTGCCACACGTCCACACCATCAAAATGAAGAGGCAAAAATTTCCACATCAACACCGTATGAAAAAATTAGTGATTTTTTTAGTTGTGATTTCCTTCTCTGCATGAAAGTTTAAAAGTAGCATATATTAATGCAGTATGAAGAAGAATGTTTTAATGTAGACATGCAAGCCTTGAAAGAACATTTTGAAAATCAAGACTACATTTCCTGCAAATGGGTGCACTTCTACCCTATATTTTAACTTTAGATTTATTCTCATATCAAACTCGTTTGGCTGTCTTTTTGACACTTACATCAGGCGCCCCCCTCCACACCCTGGATTATAAATAATGTAAATAATTCAATGTGATTATCTTGTGTGATGACTGTATTATGATGATAGTATATATCTGATAGTATATATCTGTATCATGAATCAATTTAAGTGGACCCCGACTTAAACAAGTTGAAAAACTTATTCG
This sequence comes from Nerophis lumbriciformis, assembly GCF_033978685.3. Lineage (NCBI taxonomy): Eukaryota > Metazoa > Chordata > Actinopteri > Syngnathiformes > Syngnathidae > Nerophis > Nerophis lumbriciformis. The sequence goes on along the minus strand of NC_084570.2, from coordinate 37,489,081 downwards.
GGTGTTACCATTTAGTGGTCAATTGTACGGAATATGTACTTCACTGTGCAACCTACTAATAAAAGTCTCAATCAATCAATCAAAACACATAGAATCATCATACTGCTGTGATTATATGCATCAAGTGTTCATTCAAGGCTAAGGCAAAATATCGAGATATATATTGTGTATCGCAATATGGCCTTAAAATATCGCAATATTAAAAAAAGGCCATATCGCCCAGCCCTAGTTCAATGATGCCATTTCTGTTTGTCATGTATAATTTTGTCTATTTTGTGTTTATCCTTGAATAAACAGGTCAGTTTCTTGTTACCAACCATTGTGTATTATTCAAACTCCCCTAATTCAGCTGGCTAGTTGTTATCAAGAGTACTAAAACCCTTTTCAACATGATTCTGACAACTAAGTAGGCTAAATAACTTTAAACTTTAATACATGCTCGGATAGGCCAGTATCGGTATCGGTCAGTATCGGTATCGGATCGGAAATGCAAAAACAATATCGGTATCGAATCGGAAGTGCAAAAACCTGGATCGGGACATCCCTAGTGCTGCAGAGACGTACTGGCAGAGGCAGAACTAAGCGGAGCAGCTTGTTAAGACTTTAATTTAGGCGGTGGCTTTTTGTTAAAAGTTAAAGTTAAAGTGCCAATGATTGTCACACACACACTAGACGTGGCAAGGCGGCCGCCTTAACAACAAAGCGCTGCGGGAAACCCTGTGTGTGTGTGTGTGTGTGCGTGCGTGCGTGCGTGCGTGCGTGCGTGCGTGCGTGCGTGCGTGCGTGCGTGCGTGCGTGCGTGCGTGCGTGCGTGCGTGCGTGCGTGCGTGCGTGCGTGCGTGCGTGCATGCATGCGTGCATGCATGTGTGTATGTAGATAGATAGATCATGATTAAGGCTGAAACGACGCGTCGACGTCATCGGTTACGTAAATACGTCGATGCCGTTTTTGTGCGTCGGCGCGTCACATATTTACGTCACACTACTGTCATGGCGGAGCGCAAAGCAGATGATGCGAGCGAGGGGAAAAAAGCACGCCAAAAGTCGTCAAAAGTGTCGGAGTATTTCAATAAACGGCCTAATAATGTTGTTGTATGCACACTGTGTCGAGCGGAAATGGCCTATCATAGCAGCACAACGGCTATGAACGAACATTTGAAAAGAAAACCCCCGACAGCGTTCTTTCCATCACCATCAACAAGTCAATCGTCCGCGTGCGTATACGTTGTCATTATTACACAAAAACATGAATGTGTCATTTGTATCTGCGTTGTAAATTCATAAACTAAAGCACCGTTTGCTCTGAGAGGCGCGTTTGGCGTGCCTGTTCAGTGTTTACAAAGACGCGCTCCTCTTTAACGCTGTGGAGAGGCGGCGGCGGCGGCGGCGAGCGAGCGGCGAGGCGGGGCGCGCCGGGAGCGACGCCGCAAGAGACAGGGGACGACGAGCGAGCGAGGAAGAGGAGCTGAAAAGCGAGGAAAGAAAGAGAAAAGAGTTGGAAGAGAAAAGACTTTGTGTAAAATTAAAAGATTGTAAACCTGGCAAAGCCGTCTGGCGTTCAGTCTGTCGGTCCTGAAAGAACCCCACGGCACAAGACGTGTCACAAACGCTAACGTTAATTAGTTGTGCAAATACCTTTTACAACATTAACAGTTACATATACTATGTACAAACCAACAATTAACTTTCACTTTAATCATACTATCATTGTTGTGTTATTAAGCAAAATAAGCAATACTTTTACTTTTGTTGAAATGTTTACACTGTACACTTTTTTGTATTGGATGTTTAGCTTTATTTTTGCACATTTTAGCAAATAAGCAATACTTTTACTTTTGTTGAAATGTTTACACTTGTTACAGAATATTTCCGTTTTGCACTTTTTTGTATTGGATGTTTATCTTTATTTTTGCACATTTTAAAGCAAAATAAGCAATACTTTTACTTTTTAAATGCTTATACTATTCCAGAATATTAAGATTTGCACTGGATGTTTACTTTTATATTTGCACATTAAAAAGCAAATAAGCTACTTTTAATTTTGTTAAATGTTAAAAGTTTTAAATGTTTACATTGTTACAGAATATTTTGTCATGTTGTTGTCAATGTTGACTGAGTGGCCATACTTTTTTTTTTGTAAATAAAAGCCATGCCTTTTGAAAAAACTGGCCTACATTTATTTTTTCCTCTTCATTTTAAATAAAAAAAATAATCGGTAAAAGGAAAAATAATCCATAGATTAATCGAAAAAATAATCTATAGATTAACAGATTAATCGAAAAAATAATCTATAGATTAATCGATAGAAAAATAATCGTTAGCTGCAGCCCTAATCATGATATTCGAGTATGCGTTCTCACGCAGTTGCTTTTGGCTGCTGGCATTACACAACAAGCTCTCCTCACTCTTTACTGTCTCTCCTTCTCACAGACAGCAAGCGCAGCTTCTACATACGTCACATACTGTCACGACACATGTCACATACGTATACGCCCTCGCGCAGCAGAGAGGTAGCATGGCTAACGTTAGCTGTGATGCTAGTGGTAATACGAGAGAGAGAAGGTGCGAATCTGGTAACAAATGAAGGAATGATTAATTCCCCCAAAAAACAGCAGGGGTTCTATCGTCTGGCGGTGGTTTGGCTTCAAGTGGGAATATGTCGAACAGACAACCATAATTTGTCAAGTGTGGGGCGAAAGCGTTGCTATAAAAAGTAGCATTACTGCTAATATGTAGCATCATTTTAAAAGTCACCTGCTAGAGAATGAACAATGCTTACTCCGCATGTCAACATCTCCGTTCGGTGCCACACGCCCACACCATCAAAATGCAGAGGCAAACATTTCCAGATCAACACCGTATGAAAACAATAGTGATTTTTTAGTTGTGATTTCCTTCTCTGCGTGAAAGTTTTAAAGTAGCATATATTAATGCAGTATGAAGAAGAATGTTTTAATGTAGACACATAGAATCATCATACTGCTGTGATTATATGCATCAAGTGTTCATTCAAGGCTAAGGCAAAATATCGAGATATATATCGTGTATCGCGATATGGCCTTAAAATATTGCGATATTAGAAAAAGACCATATGGCCCAGCTCTAAAACAAAGCTGTATTTTTTTCTTTCAAACTGTCATTGCTCAAAACTTAATATTGAATCAAAATCAATGTTAGTATGAATTATTGACCTATCCAAAGTTCAGATTACTTCACATTAAATATTCCACTAAGAAAAAATATTTTTGGTGGAAGATTTTGCAAATTTGGTAAATAAATAACCAAAAAAATTATATTTTGTTTTTTTCTTAGTGTACCGAAAATGAACCGAACCGTGACCTCTAAACCGAGGTACGTATCGAACCGAAATTTTTGTGTACCGTTACACCCCTAATGGACGCCTCTGCTTATTCCAGTAATACAATGCCATAGTAAAAGAGTGCGGGTACTCGACTGGCCAGCCTGTAGTCCAGACCGGTCTCCCATTGAAAATGAAAAATTGGTTTCCTCAGTTCCCAAACGTTTACTGAGTGTTGTTAAAAGGAAAGGCCATGTAACACAGTGGAAAAAATGCCCCTGTGCCAATTTTTTTGCAATGTGTTGCTGCCATTAAATTCTAAGTTCATGATTATTTGCAAAAAAAAAATTAGTTTTTCAGTTTGAACATTAAATATCTTGTCTTTGCAGTCTATTCAATTGAATGTAAGTTGAAAAGGATTTGCAAATCACTGTATTCTGTTTTTAAATAAATACATGATAAATGGGTTATACTTGTATAGCGCTTTTCTACCTTCAAGGTACTCAAAGCGCTTTGACACTATTTCCACATTCACCCATTCACACACACTGATGGCGGGAGCTGCCATGCAAGGCGCTAACCAGCACCCATCAGGAGCAAGGGTGAAGTGTCTTGCCCAATGACACAACGGACGTGACCAGGATGGTAGAAGGTGGGGATTGAACCCCAGGAGCCAGCAACCCTATTTACAAATTACCCAACATGCCGATAGATATATGTGTGTATATATATATATATATATATGTATATATATATATATGTATATATATATATATGTATATATATATATATGTATATATATATATATATATATGTATATGTGTGTGTATATATATATATATATATATATATGTGTGTATATATATATATATATAAAATTACCTTTTTATTGAACGCATTTTTCATTGATATCATTACGTGTCTATGGTGATATATATTGATATCGTTTGTCGGCCCAGCCCTAGTACAAAATATTTTGTAATCTTGACATAGATTTGTGGTGTTATGACTTGGTTGTGCTGCGTCTTATTCCTATCAACATTTCCAACCTTTTTTGAACTTATTGTGTGCTAACAATAGGCCTTTGTGTCATGTGGTGTAATAATGGCGTTCATTGTGGTTTGTTGCCAATGACCAGGAGGCGCCGTGATCGCCGGCCTATGAGGAAGCCACGCCGAAAAGGCCATTTGGCCGCAGGAAGCGACGAGGATGCCAGGGAGTCAGTGGGGACACCAGCCGGCGGTGGTGCCCGCCAGCGATCGCCATCTCCCTACGGCCTCAAAGCGTCCCCGAGCAGAGAGACGCTGAGCTACGCCCAGGTCCAGAAGGTGGTGGAGGTAGAGCTGGACGGCCGCCTTCACCGCATCTCCGTTTTGGAGCCTCTAGTGGTCGTTGCCGAGGACGAGATGACGGCGCAGGACATCAGCGAGTGTAACAGCAACAAGGAGAACAGCGAACAGCCGTCCCCTCCCGTCAGCGCCCTGCTGGCTGTCAGCAAAGCCGTCATGCCGCGTGGCCGCCGGAAAGACTTCAAATGTAAAACGCCTTTTAAGTCACCGCCACCCTCAAAGAACCACTGCGCTGGAGCGCCAACGCCGGAAAAGCCGAAAGCGATGCACAATCACTCGGCGACGCTCCCTGAGCCTTCTTTTCGTGTGGTGGAGACGTTCACCCCCATGGAGGCGCCCCCTCTGCCCACGGGGTACTATCGCTACATTGAACGCTCCCCAGAGGAGCAGGAAGCCGTGGCAGAGTACGACATGGACGAAGAGGACGCCGCCTGGCTGGAGATGGTCAACGCCGGGCGGACGGCTGAGGGTTGCTCCGCACTCTCGCCGGACACATTCGAGCTGCTGGTGGACCGCCTGGAGGACGAGGCGTACCGGGAAGCGCGCACCCGCGTGCCTTCTCAGAATGCCATCGACGACGACGCCTTCTGCTGCGTGTGCCTAGACGACGAGTGCCTGAACAGCAACGTCATCCTCTTCTGCGATGCCTGCAACCTGGCCGTGCACCAGGAGTGCTACGGCGTGCCCTACATCCCCGAGGGACAGTGGCTGTGCCGCTGCTGCCTTCAGTCCCCGCAGAAACCCGTGGACTGCGTCCTGTGCCCTAACAGAGGCGGCGCCTTCAAGCAAACGAGCGACGGCCGCTGGGCGCACGTGGTCTGCGCCATCTGGATCCCTGAAGTCTGTTTCGCCAACACCGTCTTCCTGGAACCGGTGGAAGGCGTCAACAACATTCCCCCGGCGCGCTGGAAGCTCACCTGCTACCTGTGCAAGCAGAAGGGCCGCGGGGCGTCCATCCAGTGTCACAAGGCCAACTGCTACACCGCCTTCCACGTCACCTGCGCCCAGCGCGCCGGCCTCTTCATGAAGATCGACCCGGTGCGAGAGACCGGCGTCAACGGGACCACCTTCTCCGTGAAGAAGACGGCGTTCTGCGAGACTCACTCGCCCGCCGGCCAGGACGCCGCCTCCGACGAGGAGAATGAAGGGCGCGTGGTGGGCAGCCGAGGGAGGGCCGGTCGAGGACGCAGCGCCTACACGGACGGTCCCGCTACGCCCAAGAAAGGCAGGAAGTCTGACGGCGACAGCAAGGCGGACAAAAAGAAAGGGAAGGAGGCGGAGTCCACGTCCTCAAACGCCGCCTCTCCGCAAGTGATGGTTCCTGAAATACCCGCAAACAGGTACCAACTGCTCCCATTTTATTGTAAGAACACCATGCAAACATTCCTGACTTCATCTACACCAGGGATGCCCAAAGTGGGGCCTGTGGGCCTCATTTGGCCGGTCGTGTCATTTCACTTGGCCCACCAGCGGATGGCTGCCAAATGTAATTTCACTCTAGTGTGGTACCGTTTTTGTCATTTACAGTAATGCACTGTAAAAAAAAAAAGGGAACATAGATTTTACGGTTAAAAGTCGCCAGAATTTTGCGGTAAAAATAACAGCGGTACTGTTTTTCAATTTATAGTAATGCACTGTGAAAAAAGGGAACGTAGATTTTACGGTAAAAAGTCGGCAGAATTTTGCGGTAAAAATAACAGCGGTACTGTTTTTCAATTTATAGCACTGTGAAAAAAGGCACTGTGAAAAAGGGGAACGTAGATTTTACGGTAAAAAAGTAGCAGCTCAGTCACCAGAATTTTAATGTAAAAACAGTTTTTTAATTTACAGTAATTTGGTGTAAAACCATTGTACATATTCTGGTAATATTACAGAATTACTAGTTATTTTTTTAATTGTAAAATCTATTATTTAAAAAAAAAATCACATGCTAAATAGTTGTGTTTGAATTTGGGACCCATGCTCAACGGTAAAGTTGTCAATGGAAAAGAATCATCTTGGTCACCTAAATGCTTCCAAATGTAGCATCCTCCATATGTCTAATCTGTCTGGGTAAAGTTTGAAAGATGAAAAATCTAGGACCAACTGGTTCCAGAGCAACAACTGGAAATGGCAAAAATCTGTAGACGAATTACCTTTTTTGGAATGTTTTGACGTTAAAAATGCACATAAAAGATGTTAACTGAACGAGGCACACAAGTTATATTTGTATGGCGGTATGAGGATAAATTACTCACTGGCGGTGGTAAAAATCGCTGTTTGGCCCACAAATCATTGGCACATTTTACTTTGGCCCTTGGAGGCAAAACGTTTGGGCACCACTGATCTAGAGTTGGTTTGAAACATCCGCATGTCGGTGATTGCCAAGTTGAATATGACCGTTTAGACCAGGGGTCCCCAAACTGATCCGGCCCGCCAGCGTCCAAAGTCAGGCTCGCGTGAAGTCCCAAGTATTAAAAAAAATAATATATACATATATATATATATATATATATATATATATATATATATATATATATATATATATATATATATATATATATATATATATATATATATATATATATATATATATATATATATATATATATAATATATGTATATATATATATATATATATAATATATGTATATAATATATATATATATGTATGTATGTATATATATATATATATATATATATATATATATATGTATATATATTATGTGTGTGTGTATGTATATGTGTGTGTGTATATATATGTATGTATGTATGTATGTGTGTATATATATATGTATGTATGTATGTGTATATATGTATGTATGTATGTATATGTATATATATATATGTATGTATGTATATGTATATATATATATGTATGTATGTATATATATGTATATATAGCTGAGATAGGCTCCAGCGACCCCGAAGGGAATAAGCGGCAGAAAATGGATGGATGGATGGATATATATATATATATATATATATATATATATATATATATATATATATATATATATACACAGCCCGGCCCCCGGCCAAATTGTTTTAACCCAATGCGGCCCCCGAGTCAAAAAGTTTGGGGACCCCTGGTTTAGACTATCAGTTCTTAGCAACTGTGGATGGGAAGCCATAAAATTGATCCTTTAAGTGTCCCTTAAACGTATTATTATTCAGAATATTCAGCCTCCACCTTGGAGTTGCAATGAGCAACACATTCATTTCAACAGTATAAGACATGCACCTGGGGATTGGCTGATTGGAAACAATAAATTGACCGTAGTGTGTGAATGTGAGTGTGAATGTTGTCTGTCTATCTGTGTTGGCCCTGCGATGAGGTGGCGATTCGTCTAGGGTGTACCCCGCCTTCTGCCCGAATGCAGCTGAGACAGGCTCCAGCGACCCCAAAAAAAGGGACAAGCGGTAGGAAATGGATGGATGGATGGCTTATTGTGCACAAATCCTTTACTACCAAACTGAATCAGAATGTATGCTCTTTGTGTAAAATGTGCATACAAAGAATTATCAATGTGGATAAAATTAAGATTTAAGAATCCTTCATTTAAGTGTTCACACAAAAAAACAAAAAAACTCAAGTGGTTCAGTGTGTTCTTGTGGGATGTTGAGCTTGATATTGTAGAGGAGTTCAAGTACCTCACGGTCACACTTTCTTTAAAAAAAACCTAATCAAACTCACAGCAAAAAGAATCAAGTTCAGTCTGCATCATTTTAAACAAATCAGACCTTCACTGACAATCAAGGCTGCTAAGATGTTTTTACACTCAACTAGAATGTGCAGTTCCAGTAGTGTGATTGCCCTACGTGCGGCAGTCGCTGATACACGCGAGTGGAACAGAGTGGAGTGTGTGAATGTGGGAACGGTTCAAATCGGGTGAGAAATGTGGGATATGCAGTCCATTGTATGATTCCTCTTCACTGTCAATGTGGAAGAAATTACCGGGAATTTTAGGAAAAGGACAAAATGTTTTGCATTGGACATATGTGAAGAGCAGTGTGGGTTGATGGTTGAAAGGTCGGAATTGAGTAAATTGGCAACATTTTGAGAATTTAGGGCATTGTAGAACTATAAGTACGTCCATTCATTTGAGTGGGAATTTCCTAGGACTTGGGGATTTCGGGAAAAACTGGAATTTTTGAAAATATCGGTAATACAACAATTGTCCGGGCAGCACGGTGAAACAGGGGTTAGTGCTTGTGCCTTGTGAAGGTCCTGAGTTCAATCCCGGGCTCGGGATATTTCTGTGTGGAGTTTGCATGTTCTCCCCGTGACTGCGTGGGTTCCCTCCGGGTACTTCGGCTTCCTCCCACTTCCAAAGACATGCACTTGGAGATAGGTTGATTGGCAACACTAAATTGGCCCTAGTGTGTGAAAGTGAGTGTGAATGTTGTCTGTCTATCTGTTGGCTCTGTGATGAGGTGGCGACTTGTCCAGGGTGTACCCCGCCTTCCGCCCGTGTGCAGCTGAGACCTCGAAAGGGACAAGCGGTAGAAAATGCATGGATGAACAACAATTATCCTAGATCAGGGGTCGGCAACCTTTACCAGTCAAAGAGCCATTTTGACCAGTTTCACAAATTATAGAAAACAATGGGAGCCGCAAAAATTTTTTGAAATTTTAAATGAAATAACACTGCATACAAAGTTTTTTTTTTTTTTTGCTTTGTGCTATGTATAAACCAGTGGTCTCAGACACGCTGCCCTCACCTTTATATGGAATTTGAAAGCTGGTGCAGCACGCGGGTTTTAATTGAATGGCGCTTGTCAGTGGCACGCGTGCCGTGATAGTACAGCATATGGCACCCACTACAACCAGCGTGCCTGATCGGCCACACATTGTATGGGGCTTCCGCTTGCTCACGTGGTTGACAGCAAGGCATACTTGGTCAACAACCACACAGGTTACACTGACGGTGGTGGTATAAAAAAAAACAACTTTAACACTCTTTCTAATAATGCGCCACACTGTGAACCCACACCAAACAAGAATGACAAACACATTTCGGGAGAACATCTGCACCGTAACACAACATAAGCACAACAGGACACATACCCAGAATCCCATGCAGCCCTAACTTTTCCGGGATACATTATACACCCCCGCTACCAAACCCCGCCCACCTCAACCGACGCACAGAGACGGGGGGGGGGGTTGATGTGTGAGGGAGTAGGGTTGGGGTGGGGGCGGGGTTTGGTGGTAGCAGGGGTGTATAATGTAGCCCGGAAAAGTCAGGGCTGCATGGGATTCTGGGTGTTTGTTCTGTTGTGTTTATGTTGTGTTAAGGTGCAGATGTTCTCCCGAAATGTGTTTGTCATATTTGTTTGGTTTTGGTTCAAAGTGTGGCGCATTATTAGTAAGAGTGTTAAAGTTGTTTTATATGGCCACCGTCAGTGTAACCTGTGTGGCTGTTGAGCAAGTATGCCTTGCTGTCACGTACGTGTGCAAGCAGAAGATGCACATTGTATAACAAGTGTTGGGCTGGCACGCTGTTAATACAGATTGTAGAGGGTGTCAAATGTTGTACCATCATGGCACGCCCTTATTATAGCTGTAAGGGTGAAAATCGGCAAATATTAATCCCGGGAGTTTTCCGCGAGAGGTACCGAAATTCGGAAGTCTCACGGGGAAATTGGGGGTTCAGCAAGTAAGCTGCTGAGCCGCATCAGAGTGATCAAAGAGCCGCATGCGGTTCCGGAGCCGCGGGTTGCCGACCCCTCTCCTAGATGATATGAATGTGTTGGTGTTGGACTTTTTCAAAACAGTTGAAATATGATTGAAGTAGGAAAAGTTTGAATTTAAATGGGTATTTTGAAATTTTGGGAAAACCGTGAATTTGTACTAAAAGAAAAATGGTTGTTGTTGCAATTAAGAAGAATGTTTTGAAGGTGGAATGGTCTAAAACGGTTGACAAATGTGGAGTTTGAAAACTTTCCAGGAAGATGTAAAAATAGGGCTTTGGAAAATGTGATGAATTTTTTTGAACTTGGAAAATGGTAGTTTGATTGTCCAAAGTGAGTAGAGTGTGTGGAACGGTTGAATCGGTTGAGAAATGTGAGAATTGTGAATGTTCGAAAAATGGCCCATTCGTTTTCAATGGACAAATTGACCCAAAAAACTGGGTAATCTGAGATTTTTTTTTTTTTTAATTTTGGGAAGCTCACCATTCCTGATGGAGCCGAACAATTTGTTACTTGAACAGGTCCGATCGGACGAAAACTGTGGGCTGTGAAGCGCGCCAAAGTTTTACAGCAGAATAATAATAAATAGATGTTTTTTTGGTGTAGAGTCTTATATGTGTGAATGTTTGAACATTCACACATATAATGATAATAATAGTAATAATAATAATAATAATAAAAATATGTTTTTTGGTGTAGAATCTTATTTGAAACTAATGTTTGGACATTCACACATATAATTATAATGATAATATTAATAATAATAAACATGTTTTTTGGTATAGAATCTTATTTGTGTGAATGCTTGGACATTCAGACATGTAATAATAATATTAATATTAATAATAATAAATATATGTTTTTTTGGTGTAGAATCTTATTTGTGTGAATGATTGGACATTCACACATATAATAATAATAATGATAATATTAATAATAATAAATATGTTTTTTGGTGTAGAATGTTATTTGTGTGAATGCTTGGACATTCACACATATAGTAAAAATAATAATAATAATAATACATGGGTTTTTTTGGTGTAGAATCTTATTTGTGTGAATGCTTGGACATTCACACAACATTATTTTCCCGCATAGATTACTTCATCACAACCTGGTAGCTCACTGGAAAAACCCATAGAAATGTTAATGAAAAAAATCTATAAAAATCCTTGTGCAAAAGTCTCTGTCATTCCATCAGTGTAACGTTTTGGTAAACTATAACATACAACAATACATACATAACATATAACAATATATATATACATATAACATATAACAATTTTAAAAAAGCTGTTTACTTTATAAAGTTCTTCATGGCCACGCCCCACCGCCACCTTTCACGTACATTAAACTGAGGACTGACAGAGCTGAAAAACAACCTTTTGACAAACACTTCTGTCTGTCAGTCATTTCTGGAACAGACTTCCCAGTAATATTGGAGAATGTCCTACTTTTTACACTTTTAAAAAGAATCTCAAATAGTTTGTTAAAAATTCCCAGTCATGCCATCACTTTGACTAATTGTTTTGTTTTTATTGTTTGTGTCTGTATTTTTGACATTGTAATGTTTTATTGTCCTTTTGTGTTTTTGTTTTCATGTCTTGGGACTACAGACGTAAATGGGCAATTATGCTATAATCTGGCTCATTTGAAATCTGTAAATCAGATTGTTCTTTATGTGCATTGTTCCAGAATAAACAACTCTCTTGATTAAGAGAAAAGTAGTCACCGTAGTAACTGACACAATTATTTGATTATTAAAAAACAGCTGTGATCTACGAAACCCAAAACCAGTGAAGTTGGCATGTTGTGTAATTTGTAAAAAAAAAAAAAAAAAAAAAAAAACGGAATACAATGATTTGCAAATCATTTTCAACCCATATTCAGTTGAATATGCTACAAAGACAACATATTTGATGTTCAGACTAATAAACTTATTTTTTTTGCAAATAGTCATTAACTTTAGAATTTGATGCCAGCAACATGTGACAAAGAAGTTGGGAAAGGTGGCAAGAAATACTGATAAAGTTGAGGAATGCTCATCAAACACTTATTTGGAACATCCCACAGGTGTGCAGGCTGATTGGGAACAGGTGGGTGCCATGATTGGGTATAAAAACAGCTTCCCTAAAAATGCTCAGTCTTTCACAAGAAAGGATGGGGCGAGGTACACCCTTTTGTCCACAACTGCGTGAGCAAATAGTCAAACAGTTTAAGAACGTTTCTCAAAGTGCAATTGCAAGACATTTAGGGATTTCAACATCTACGGTCCATAATATCATCGAAAGGTTCAGAGAATCTGGAGAAATCACTCTACGTAAGCGGCATGGCCGGAAACCAACATTGAATGACCGTGACCTTCGATCCCTCAGACGGCACTGTATCAAAAACCGACATCAATCTCTAAAGGATATCACCACATGGGCTCAGGAACACTTCAGAAAACCACTGTCACTATATACAGTTCGTCGCTCCATCTGTAAGTGCAAGTTAAAGCTCTACTATGCAAAGCGAAAGCCATTTATCAACAACATCCAGAAACGCCGCCGGCTTCTCTGGGCCCAAGATCATCTAAGATGGACTCATGCAAAGTGGAAAAGTGTTCTGTGGTCTGACGAGTCCACATTTCAAATTGTTTTTGGAAATATTCAACATCATGTCATCCGGACCAAAGGGGAAGCGAACCATCCAGACTGTTATCGACGCAAAGTTCAAAAGCCAGCATGTGTGATGGTATGGGGGTGCATTAGTGCCCAAGGCATGGTTAACTTACACATCTGTGAAGGCACCATTAATGCTGAAAGGTACATACAGGTTTTGGAACAACATATGCTGCCATCTTTTTTCATGGACGCCCCTGCTTATTTCAGCAAGACAATGCCAAGCTAGGGCTGGGCGATATTGGCTTTTATTAATATCTCGATATTTTTAGGCCATATCGCGATATACGATATATATCTCGATATTTTGCCTTAGCCTTGAATGAACACTTGATGCATATAATAGGGGGCATTAAAGGAGTCATATTATTATTATTTTTCTAAATTGAAAACACTTCCTTGTGGTCTACATAACATGTAATGGTGGTTCTCTGGTCAAAATGTTGCATAGATTATGTTTATTGAGCCATGTCCTTCGCTATGTAATAAATTACTGCGGACGTTATCTCCTTGTGTTTGTGACTATGTTTTTCCATATGGTGTTGATCTGTAAATGGAAGAGGTCAGGCTCATTTGTCAGTGCAGGTTGTTTGGGCATTTTTTTGGGTGTGGCACCGGCCGGAGATGTTAACGTGCAGAGTTTCAAGCACTCTTCATTCTCTCGCGGGTGACTTTTTAAATAAAAGAACAAATTAGTCGTGCTGCTACCAATGTTCCCTCTAATTATTCATGTGTCTGAGCAAACACAAAAACTCCTTGAGCATTCAGTGAACATCGCACGTGGCAATACCAGCAGCACACCTGTCTCAAACCAATCTTTTATAATAACACTCAAATGAGAGGAGTCATTTTCATGAGATTATTTTGTAATATTAGTGATTTGGCCCACTTGTAATGAAAATAAAAGAAATCTTGTTTTTCATAAGCTATGGATTAGTATTGTACAATATATCTGGGTGAGGGTCCTGCTTTGGAAATCATTTGTACCCCTTTCAGAGATCACATTTAGTTCCCCTTAAACATCCTCATGTTGCACAATGAAATGTAAGCATAGGATGAAGTGTGCATTCCTGTAACTTTCTCTAGTAACAGCATTCCATGATTAATATCAATAAATTAACATTAAGAATAAATGACAGTAGAATAAGCACACGTATGACTGAGAGGTCATAGTGTAACTTTGTGTGGTGTTGGAGTTGTCCGACTTTTTGTGTGGCCATAAACCCACCAGTGGCTTAGTGGTATGCGTGTTGGTGACAGATGACAAGTTGGTTTTGGCCTGGTTTGTAAGGCAGAAAATGATTAGTTTTTCGAGATAGAAGTTTTTTACTCATGTTTTAGGTGTGGTTATGGCCGAATATAAACAGTTTTGCTCAATAAAGTGATCAATATAATTCCTGTTCTCGAAGCATCTCGATAGACTTTACAATAATTGAACGGTGTTCAATTGAACGGTGTTGACGAACACCGTTAGGGCCGCTTGTTGTCACTGTCACTCAGAGTTGCATTGCAAAATGACACAGTATAAATGTGTTGATTTTGTTTAGAATTCAGGTGGGATTTGATTTGGTGCGCTGCATATATTTGCTGTGCGCAGAGGACGCTTGAGCAGTGCGCAATTGCGCAGGCGCACACCTTATAGGGAACGTTGGCTGCAACTTTTTGTAACAACGCTTCTGCTGCATACTTTGCATATTACTGTTGTCTGCTGATTATCTTCCCGCTTGAAGCCAAACTACCGCCAGATGATGGACTCCGTGCTGTTTTTTTGGGCATTAATTGTTCTTCCTCCATGTGTGATCAGTTTTGCACCTTCTCTTGTATTGTCACTCGCACCGCTCCGCTTGTACCACCTGCCTCAGCTAACGTTAGCCATGCTGCTACCTCTCTGCTGGAAGAGGGCGTATGACGTTACACGCCCAACAGTATGTGACGTATGTAAGAAGGTGGGCTTGTTATACGCCCCTGTGAGAAGGAGAGACCAGAAAGAGTGAGAAACGCCTGTAGTGTAATGCCCGCAGCTAAAAGCAACTGCGTGACAACGTATACTTCAATATCACGATATAATCATTTTCTATATCACACAGAAGCAAACTCGCGATATATCGCCCAGCCCTATGCCAAGCCACATTCAGTACGTGTTACAACAGCGTGGCTTCGTAAAAAAAAGACTGCGGGTACTTTCCTGGTCCGCCTGCAGTCCAGACCTGTCTCCCATCGAAAATGTGTGGCACATTATGAAGCGTAAAATACGACAGCGGAGACCCCGGACTGTCGAACGACTGAAGCTCTACATAAAACAAGAATGGGAAAGAATTCCACTTTCAAAGCTTCAACAATTAGTTTCCTCAGTTCCAAATCGTTTGAGTGTTGTTAAAAGAAAAGGTGATGTAACACACTGGTGAACATGCCCTTTCCCAACTACTTTGGCACGTGCTGCAGCCATGAAATTCTAAGTTAATTATTATTTGCAAAAAAAAAATAAAGTTTATGAGTTTGAACATCAAATATCTTGTCTTTGTAGTGCATTCAATTGAATATGGATTGAAAAGGATTTGCAAATCATTGTATTCCGTTTATATTTACATCTAACACAATTTCCCAACTCATATGGAAACGGGGTTTGTACATGGCCTTTCCTTTTAACGACGTTTGGTAACTGAGGAGACCAATTTTTCATTTTCAATGGGAAACCGGTCTGGACTACAGGCTGGCCAGTCTAGTACCCGCATTCTTTTACTATGAAGCCACGCTGTTGTATAACACGTGGCCTGGCATTGTTTTGCTGGAATAAGCAGGGGCGCGTCCATTAGGGGTGTAACGCTACACAAAATTTTTTTAGGTTCGATACATACCTCGGTTTAGAGGTCACGGTTCGGTTCATTTTCGGTACAGTAAGAAAACAACAAAATATAAATTTTTTGGTTATTTATTTACCAAATTTGCAAAATCTTCCACCAAAAATATTTTTCTTAGTGGAATATTTGATGTGAAGTAATTGGAACCTTGGATAGGTCAATAATTCACAATAACATTGATTTTGATTCAATATTATGTTTTGAGCAATGACAGTTTGAAAGAAAAAAAACAGCTTTGTTTTATTAGTCAACATTGCAACTTTTTCTAAATTACATTTCACCTTTTAAGCTTTTTTATTTCACTTTTGTTTTGTTTTTGTTATTTTAATAGTATTTTTAGAATGTGCCGTGGGCCTTTTAAACATTAGCTGTGGGCCGCAAATGGCCTCCGGGGCACACTTTTGAAACACCTGCTATAGATAATAAATGATGAAATCTGATAAATCTATCGATAAAAAGCAGAGCCTGGCGACGCATGTGTGTTTATCATAACTCTCTTGCTCTCTCTGTCTCTGCCCCATCTTCACGAATGCTGCTGCGCGCACAATTTGTTTTGTTTTTAACCCCTTCTTAACCCCGAACGTACATTGAAAATACACGCAACCCGAACTCAAAATGCCGGACATTTGAGGCATTTAAGAAACTCCGTCCGGACAGCCCCGTGTCCGGTGAAAAGAGGACGTATGGTCAGTCTATTGTAGCGCCGTCGCTGCTAGCATGCCATGTGTTGTGCCTCGGTGTGCATTGTTTACACAACGTGCGGCACGCTACTTAATATGTCCATGTGGAAACTCGTTCGGTACACCTACGAACCGAACCGAAACCCCCGTACCGAAACGGTTCAATACAAATACACGTACGGTTACACCCCTAGCGTCCATGATAACATTGCTTGGATGGCAACATATGTTTCTCCAAAACCTGTATGTACCTTTCAGCATTATTGGTGTCTTCACAGATGTGTAAGTTATAATACACCCCAATACCATCACAGATGCTGGCTTTTGAACTTAGCGCCTATAACAATCCAAATGGTTCTTTTTCTCTTTGGCCCGGAGGACACAACGTCCACAGTTTCCAAAAACAATTTGAAATGTAGACTCGTCAGACCACAGAACACTTTTCCACTTTGCATCATTCCATCTTAAATGAGCTTGGGCTCAGCGAAGCCAGCGGCATTTCTGGGTGTTGTTGATAAATGGCTTTGGCTTTGCATAGTAGAGTTTTAACTTGCATTTAAAGATGTAGTGACCAACTGTAGTTACTGACAGTGGTTTTCAGTCGTGTTCCTGAGCCCATGTGGTGATATCCTTTACACACTGATGTCGCTTTTTGATGCAGTACCGCCTGAGGGATCGAAGGTCACAGGCATTCAATGTTGGTTTTCAGCCTTGCTGCTTACGTGCAGTGATTTCTTCAGATTCTCTGAACCTTTTGATGATATTACGGAGCGTAGATGGTGAAATCCCTAAATTCCTTGCAATAGCTGGTTGAGAAATGTTGTTCTTAAACAATTTGCTCAGGCATTTGTTGACAAAGTGGTGACCCTCGCTCCATCCTTGTTTGTGAATGACTGAGCATTTCATGGAAGCTGCTTTTATACCCGATCATGGCACCCACTTGTTCCCAATTAGCCTGTTCACCTGTTGGATGTTCCAAATAAGTCTTTGATGAGCATTCCTCAACTTGCTCAGTCTTTTTTGTCACTTATGCCAACTTTTTTGAAACATGTTGCAGGCATCAAATTCCAAATGAGCTAATATTTGCAAAAAATAACAGTTTTCCAGTGTGAACATGAAATATCTTGTCTTTGCAGTCTATTCAATTGAATATAAATTGAAAAGGATTTGCAAATCATGTATTCTGCTTTTATTTACCATTTACACAACGTGACAACTTCACTGCTTTTGGGGATATTATATTATGTTGCTGTGATTAATCGTTTAAAAAAATGGATCAAATGCAAACAGGATGGAGTGTCTGGAACTACAAATACGCGGACAAAGTTCTTGTTCGCACTGCAGATCAGTTCTGATTTTTTTGCCCTTACGTGACTTGTATCAGAGTGTTTAATGTCAATGTGAAGAGTGCAATTCAGAATATTTAAAATGCGACCCAGGCCTCTTTTGTATGTGGACATAAATCAGATATGTATCTAATGCGATCGTGATTGTGCCGGTCGCTTTCATCCAACCAGTACGTCATCTAATAGCGTCCATTTCGACAGTGTCAACTTGTATCTCTGGCCTGTCTGCAGGTTGAATGCCGTCTGCAAAGGTCTGCTTTTCCAAAAAAAGAACCAGTTCATGCACAGGCTGCATAGCTACTGGCTACTGAAGCGCCAGTGCCGCAACGGTGTGCCGCTCGTCCGCCGTTTGCACTCCAACGTCCAATCCCAGCGGAATGTCGAACAGGTGGGGGGACAAGGGGTTCACAATGATGCTGCATGTTCTTCGTCTTCTTCAGTCCGAGCTGTTGGAAATGACAATCTATTCTATTCTGCAGCCTGAGGTGGATGAAAAAGTGTCTGCCGCCAGGGAAGCGCTGAGATATTGGCAGAAGCTTCGGCACGACCTGGAGAAGGCCAGACTGCTGGTGGAGCTCATCCGTAAAAGGGAGAAACTCAAACGAGAACAGGTAAGGTGTTGTCCAAGTCTGCCTTCAATGCTGGAATTGATTTCAAAGTGCTTTTAGTCAACACTTGATGTGTTTGTAGCTCTAACGGTAACAAGCTGGGTTTGTCTCCATCTCCAACATAGTGCCAGGAACTTTAAGTGTGTGCTTTGTGTTTCCACCGCATTTGTCAGGTCAGTCTAGTTTTTACAAATCGGGCTGATGATGTATGGATTGGGGGTGCACAAAAATCAATTCACATCCGAATCGTGATCCCTCAGTCAATCAATCAATCAATCAAAGTTTATTTAATGCCTCAAAGGGCTGCACGAGACACAACGACATTCTCGGCTCAGATCCCACATCAGGGCAAGCAAAAACTCAACCCAATGGGATGACAATGAGAAACCTTGGAGGGGACCACAGACACCCCACCCCCCCACCCCCCAGACACCCGCGCCCCAACCCCCCGGGCGACCGGTGCAACGGACGTCGAGTTGATCTAGTGTGAGAGTCCAGTCCATAGTGGATCTAGTTAATAGTGTGAGAGTCCAGTCCATAGTGGATCTAGTTAATAGTGTGAGAGTCCAGTCCATAGTGGATCTAGTTAATAGTGTGAAGTCCAGTCCATAGTGGATCCAGCTAATATCTAAAATCTAGCATGGGTATATATTTGATCTGTTATTGGAGACTATACTGATGTTTAAGGAGGAGCTGAAAATTGCTTTCCCTCCTTGAAAGAGCAGCAGCTGCCACTGGTATACAGTCTGTGTTACATTGTACAATAATAACAACTAGAAATTTTGATGGGCTGTCTGTGCCATGAACCTCTGGCCGGGGGTCGCCGGAAGCCGCCATACTTTTAAGATGGTGCAGAGTGTCCGAATCCGTGAGTTTTAGGTGTAACTTTACAAAATGAGCTACAGAGCTACCCTAAAACGTTAACATGCTTACATTAAAAGGCTAACATTTAGCATTTTTGTTGACATTAGCATGCTAACAGTTAGCATGTTTCATATACCAAGTTATATAACTCTAAGGTGTATGGCTGGCGCAAATAGAGAAAGTGTAAAAATTAGATGAAAAAGTGAGCATGTTTAAGTTAGCTTGCTAGCATGCTATCGTTTGCATGCTAACAGTTAAGTGCCACATACCAAGTTTTATGACTCAGGGGGTAAACAGTAGCAAAACTAGCTCAAAAAGTTAGCATGCTAACAGTTAGCTTGTGTAACATACCAAGTTATGTGACTATAAGGTGTATGGCTGGGGAATTAGAGAAAAAAACGTGTAAAGTTAGCTTTAAAAAAAAGTAAGCACTTTAATGTTAGGATGCTAGCACTTAACAAGTGTCACATACCAAGTTATATGACTCTGGTAAACGGTTGCAAAATTACCTTAAAAAAGTTAGCATGCTAATGCTAGCATGCGAAGATGTTATGCTAGCAGTTAGCATATGCCACGTTCCAAGTTGTATGACTTTAAGGTGTATGGCTGCGGAACTAGTAAAGAAAGTGTAAAATTAGCTCAAAAAATGGGCACTTAAATGTTAGCATGGGTTATACTTGTATATTGCTTTTTTACCTTCAAGGTACTCAAAGTGCTTTAACACTATTTCTACATTCACCCATTCACATACTGATGGCGGGAGCTGCCATGCCAGTGTCTTGCTCAAGGACACAACGGACGTGACTAGATGGTACAAGCTGGGGATCTAACCAGGAAACCTCAGGTTGCTGGCACGGCCACTCTACCAACCGCGCCAGGCCATCCCATGCTAACATTAAAATGCTAACATTTAGCAAGTGTCACATACCAAGTTATAGGACTCTGAGGTGTTAGGCTGCGGAATTAGAGAAAAAATTGTAATATTAGCAGAAAATTTTAGCATGCTAATGTTAGCATACTAGCATGCTAACATTATAAAGCTAGCACATGATTGGGTAAGAAGAAATCCCAAAATGCACTATTTGTTGGTGTAGCCATAGAAAGTAGCAAAAAAGCTTGCATAACAAGTGAGCATGCTAATATAAGAGACGTTGGAAAAAATTATTAGCATGCTAATGTTGTTAGCATGTGAATGGGCGCTTGCATTGCAGCAGGCCCATAATTATAAAAATATGTTCATACTAACTATTAATTACTCAGACTTGTTTTTAAATGTAGCATTAAAAAAATATATGTATGCATCATCCGCAATTATCACATTTGAAGACAGTGTCACATTGACCACGCCCCCACCGCCACATTTATTGATCCTGGCATGTCATTGGCAGATCAAGGTCCACCAGGCGGCCCTGGAGATGCAGCTGACCCCCATGTTGCTGCTGCTGCGCTCCACCCTGGAACAACTGCAGGAAAAGGACACGGCCCAGATCTTTGCAGCGCCGGTGGACACTATGGAGGTTTGTCACACCATTGTAGAATTCTACTTCAGTAAATGCCCCCTAATGTCTTCTTGTCAGGTTCCAGACTACTTAGAGTTCATAAGCCAGCCCATGGACTTCTCCACCATGCGCTCCAAGCTGGAAGGTCACGCCTACCGCTGTGTGGCCGACCTGGATGCCGACTTCCATCTGATGCTGTCCAACTGCCTGCTGTACAACGCCAAGGACACCGTCTTCCACCGAGCCGCGCTGCGCCTGCGGGACCTGGGCGCAGCCGTGTTGCGCCACGCCCAGCGCCAGACCGCCAGCACGGGCCTGGAGGTTGACACGGGCATGCACCTGGCCGAGTGGCAGCAGAAGCGAGAGTTCTACAACTGCACGTGGGAGGACGGTGAGTCACTTCACACTTTTTTATTTCACCCTACAAATACAAGACATCTTTTTCTGACACCGTCTTGGTCAATGCGGGTATTTACACTATATTTGGCCACCCATCCAAATGATGAGAATCAGGTGTCCTAATCACTTGGCCCAGTCACAGGTGTATAAAATCAAGCACTTGGGCATGGAGACTGTTTCTACAAACATTTGTGAAAGAATGGGCCGCTCTCAGTGATTTCCAGTGTGGAACTGTCATAGGATGCCACCTGTGCAACAAATCCAGTCGTGAAATTTCCTCGCTCCTAAATATTCCAAAGTCAACTGTTGGCATTATTATAAGAAAATGGAAGAGTTTGGGAACAACAGCAACTCAGCCACGAAGTGGTAAACTGACAGAGAGGGGTCAGCGGATGCAGTGGTGTAAAGCATGTCGCAACTGGAGTCTAGAGCAGTGGAGACGCCTTCTCTGGAGTGATGAATCACGCTTTTCCATCTGGCAATCTGATGGACCAGTCTGGGTATGGAGGTTTCCAGGAGAACGGTACATTTCGGACTGCAATATGCCGAGTGTGAAACTTGGTGGAGGAGGAATTATGGTGTGGGGTTGTTTTTCAGGAGTTGGGCTTGGCCCCTTAGTTCCAGTGAAAGGAACTTTGAATGCTCCAGGATACCAAAACATTTTGGACAATTCCATGGTCCCAACCTTGTTGGAACAGTTTGGAGCAGCCCCCTTCCTCTTCCAACATGACTGTGCACAAAGCAAGGTCCATAAAGACATCGATGACAGTCTGGTGTGGATGAACTTGACTGGCCTGCACAGAGTCCTGACCTGAACCCAATAGAACACCTTTGGGATGAATTAGAACGGAGACTAAGAGCCAGGCCTTCTTGACCAACATCAGTGTGTGATCTCACCAATGCACTTTTGGAAGATTGGTCGAATATTCCTATAAACACACTCCGCAACCTTGTGGACAGCCCTCCTAGAAGGGTTGAAGCTGTAAAAGCTGCAAAAGGTGGACCCACATCATATTGAACCCTATGGGTTAGGAATGGGATGGCACTTCAAGTTCATATGTGAGTCAAGGCAGGTGGCCAAATACTTTTGGCAATATAGTGTATATATAAGATACTTCTCTTGTTGCCTTATTTGTATTTGACTTTATTAAATGCTTGGGTAGCCTTTAAATTAAGTAATATAATACATTTATTTTAAGTAATAAATGTATTAGGCGGGCAGCACGGTGTAAGAGGGGTTAGTGCGTCTGCCTCACAATACGAAGGTCCTGAGTAGTCTTGGGTTCAATCCCGGGCTCGGGATCTTTCTGTGTGGAGTTTGCATGTTCTCCCCGTGACTGCGTGGGTTCCCTCCGGGTACTCCGGCTTCCTCCCACCTCCAAAGACATGCACCTGGGGATAGGTTGATTGGCAACTAAATTGGCCCTAGTGTGTGAATGTGAGTGTGAATGTTCTCTGTCTATCTGTGTTAGCCCTGCGATGAGGTAGCGACTTGTCCGGGGTGTACCCCGCCTTCCGCCCGATTGTAGCTGAGATAGGCTCCAGCGCCCCCGCGACCCCAAAGGGAATAAGCGGTAGAAAATAGATGGATGGATGTATTAGGCGCACCAGATTATAAGGTGCATTAAAGGGGTCATATTATGATTTTTTTTCTAAATGTAAAAGACTTCCTTGTGGTCTACATAACATGTATTGGTGGTTATTTGGTCAAAATGTCACATAGATGATGTTTTACAGATAATCTTCAAGTCGCTTTCTGACAGTCGCTTCCGGATGCGCCATTTTGTGGGCGGTCTTATTTACGTGGCTCACCTTCGACATGGTCTTCTCCCCGTCATCTTTGTTGTAGCGGTGGAGCGTGCAAGGACGGGAGTGGAAGAAGTGTCAAAAGATGGAGCTAACTGTTTTCATGACATTCGGACTTTGCTTCAATCAATAACGGAGCTGCCTCTCCTCATCCGTGGCTCACTAGTGCAACAACAACGCCGGAAATGTGTCCCGTGCAAAAACGTCCGACCAGAACTCTCTTATAACTAAATTCCTTGGGTGAATAATGTGAACTCACTACACCGGTATGTTTTAGCGCTTCCATAGCGAGATATACGTTAGAACTTTACACTACTTTGTATTAGAAATGGCAACAGCGGAGGATGAATGTCCCATAACAAGAAGATAGAGAAAAAGAAGAAGCTTATCGACTACGGTATCGGCACGGACTACAGTGGCGGACATGCACAAATTTTCAGGACTTATGCCGATCTCAAATGCACATCAGCAGGCACCACAAGGTAAGAACAATTGGTTTTGCATAATATTGTGAAACAAAACGCCAGATAATATGTCTGCTAATGGGTGCCATTTTTCGGTCCTTATACACACACCATAGTAATACTTGTATCTCTGACTACGTAATGGGCCGACAATCCATCAAGCTGTGCGGCTTCAAAGTTGTACTAAAACATTTTGACAGAGTGCCGTGTGTAATGTTCTTTATTTTCAATGGAACATTTAAAGTTTTGGTGTTGTTTACTGCCATCATATTGTAGTCTACACGTATCTCTTATGTGTGACTGCCATCTACTGGTCACACTTATCATTACACCATGTACCAAATAAAATTGTTTCGAGGTCGTTAAGCAAAACCAGAATTATTCCGTACATTAGGCGCACCGGGTTATAAGGCGCACTGTCCATTTTTGAGAAAATGAAAGGATTTTTGAGTGCGCCTTGTATTCCGAAAAATACGGTAAGTTTAACTAATTCTGATCCACATCTTATCATCGATTGTTTCCTTTAGAAAAATAACTATAACAACGAGGCAGTTTTCTGAAAGGAGCGACTCCCGAAGGTCCGACTCCCACCTCTAACGTGAAGGTGGTCTTCCACTCCAACTGTGACATTGGGGAACTTTGACTCCTATTTAGTCCAGTCTTGTGCTTCCCTGCCCAGTGGACAGCGTGCTGGACCCGGACAATCGAATCCACATGAGCGTGGAGGAGCAGCTGAAGGAGCTGCTGGACAAGCTGGACTTTGTCAGCTCCATGCGCTGCAGCGCCGCCCGCACCCGACGCATGCGCCTGCTCCGCCGCGAGATCACCAGCATTCGCCACCGGCAAGGGCAGCAGCACCGCTACGGCCTTCACAACGGGCGGCTGAGAGAAGACAGCGACGAAGAGGAGGAGGAGGACGAGGAGGAGGAGGAGGACGTCAAGGCAGAAAATGGCCTCTCGTTCTCTTACAAAGGTGAGTCATGTCACAAGTTGTCGTGTTTCCAGAAAGACAAATTGAGTACACCCCTCACAGTTCAGCAACCATTTTTATGACAATACTGGAGAAAAAAAAATATAGTTGGATATACCTTTTAGAGTAGTCAGTGTACAGCTTGTATAACAGTATAGACTCTAGTGCTAGCAAGAACAATCCATACACCACAACACATCTCATGTGTTGTGTTATTGTGAACGACATCATGGATATAACATTAAAGTATAAACAATCATACACACACAACACATCTCATCTGTTGTGAACGACATCATGGATGTAACATCAATGTACAAACAATCATACACACACAACCCATCTCATCTGTTGTGTTGTTGTGAACGACATCATCGATGTCACATTAATGTACAATCAATCATACACACATACACAACAGATCTCATCTGTTGTGTTGTTGTGAACAAAATCATCGATTTCACATTAATGTACAATCAATCATACACACACAACACATCTCATCTGTTGTGTTGTTGTAAACGACATCATGGATGTAACATCAATGTACAAACAATCATACACCACAACGCATCTCATCTGTTGTGTTGTTGTGAACGACATCATTGATGTCATTAATGTACAAACAATCATCCACACACAACACATCTCATCTGTTGTGAACGACATCATGGATGTAACATCAATGTACAAACAATCATACACACACAACCCATCAACTTTTGTGTTGTTGTGAACGACATCATCAATGTCACATTAATGTACAATCAATCATACACACATACACAACAGATCACATCTGTTGTGTTGTTGTGAACAAAATCATCGATTTCACATTAATGTACAATCAATCATACACACACAACACATCTCATCTGTTGTGTTGTTGTAAACGACATCATGGATGTAACATCAATGTACAAACAATCATACACCACAACGCATCTCATCTGTTGTGTTGTTGTGAACGACATCATGGATGTCACATTAATGTACAATCAATCATACACACACAACACATCTCACCTGTTGTGTTGTTGTGAACGACATCATGGATGTCACATTAATGTACAATCAATCATACACACACAACACATCTCATCTGTTGTGTTGTTGTGAACAACATCATGGATGTCACATTAATGTACAATCAATCATACACACACAACACATCTCATCTGTTGTGTTGTTGTGAACGACATGGATGTCACATCAAATTATCAGGACTCTAATGTGGACTGTGAGTATTATACTGAAGAACAGTTTAATTCAAATGTTAAAATGAAAGGCTTTTCAGTGATTCATTTCAACAGCAGGAGTCTTTACAGTAACTTTTCCAAAATTAGAGAGTATCTTAAACCAATACAGCAAAGGTTTACCATAATAGCAATTTCAGAGACTTGGTTGAGTGATAGTAAGGAATTACTGGATGGATTAGAGGGCTTTGAAATGTTTTGGCAAAACAGGATGAACAAAAGGGGAGGGAGTGTTGTATTGTTTGTGATGTCGTCTTTCAAATGTAGGCTGATTGCTGACATGACAACTGCTATTGACAATCTGATGTAATGTGTAACTATTGAAATCAGTGTTGAAAGATCCAAAAACGTATTAATTAGTTGTATTTATAGAACTCCAGGATCATGCATTGATCAATTTAATAAGAACATGTTTGAATTATATGAAAGACATAATGATAAAGGTGATCTTGATTTGTGGTGACTTCAACATTTATTTGATGAAATAATAGCGAATAATAGAAAGGCGTTTAATTCGCCAAAATTCACCCATTTAGAGTTCGGGAATCGGTTAAAAAAATATATGGTCTTTTTTTCTGCAACATCAAGGTATATATTGACGCTTACATAGGTCTGGTGATAATGTTCCCCTTTAATGATCACATGAAAACCACTGATTTTGTTAATCTTATGTTTAGCTTGAGTTTATTTCCACTAATTGTAAAACCTAGCAGAAAAACAAAGGACAGCTTAACATTGATTTTTATAAATGTATTTGATGTGAAGAGAAAAAGTGGACTCTTAGTGACTGATGTAAGTGATCACTTGCCTGTCTTTACAGTGATCCATATGAACATTGGGCAAAACTTACAAACAAAAAGACAAATAAATAACTTTGTTAGAATAAAATCACCAGAAGCAGTTAAGGCATTCAAGGCTGATCTTTTAAATCAGGATTGGCAAAATGTTTTGTGGAGGATACTAATGAAGCATACGATACATTCCTGGATATCTTTATGACCGTCATTGTCCATTGAGAGAAGGTAAGCAAAATTCTAAAAAGAGGGAGAAACCATGGATAATAAAGGGTTTAGTATAAGGGTCGGCAACCTTTACCACTCAAAGAGCCATTTTGACCCGTTTCACAAATTAAAGAAAACCATGGGGAGCCACAAAACTCTTTTGAAATTTAAAATGAAATAACACTGCATACAAAGTTGTTGTTTTTTTGCTTGTGCTATGTATAAACCAGGGGTCTCAGACACGCGGCCCGCACCTTAATATGAAAATGTAATGTTAGTGCGGTCCGTGAGTTTTATATGAATGCCGCTTGACAGCGTCATACTTGCCAACCTTCCCGATTTTTCCAGGAGACTCCCGAATTTCAGGGCAACTATTCTCTCGAATGTCTGCTGATTTTCACCCTAACAACAATAATAAGGGCGTGCCGTGATGGCACTGACTTTAGCGCCCTCTACAACGTGTACAAACAGCGTGCCAGCCCAGTTACATGTTGTATGCGGCTTCTGCAGACACACATGAGTGACTGCAAGACATCCTTGGTCAACAGCCATACAGGTCAGACTGAGGGTGGCCGTATAAACAACTTTAACACTCTTACTAATATGCGCCACCCTGTGAACCCACACCAAACAAGAATGACAAACACATTTCGGGAGAACATCCGCACCGTAACACAACATAAACACAACAGAACAAATACCCAGAATCCCATGCATCCCTAACTCTTCCGGGCTACATTATACACCCCCGCTACCACAACCCCCCCCCCTTCGTGCGTCGGTTGAGGTGGGTGGGGTTTGGTGGTAGCGGGGGTGTATAATGTAGCTCGGAAGAGTTAGGGATGCATGGGATTCTGGGTATTTGTTCTGTTGTGTTTATGTTGTGTTACGGTGCGGATGTTCTCCCGAAATGTGTTTGTCATTCTTGTTTGGTGTGGGTTCACAGGGTGGCGCATATTAGTAAGAGTGTTAAAGTTGTTTATACGGCCACCCTCAGTGTGACCTGTATGGCTGTTGAGCAAGTATGCCTTGCAGTCACTTACGTGTGTAAGCAGAGGCCGCATACAACATGTGACTGGGCACGCAGATAGTATGGTGAAAAAGCGGACGCGACGACAGGTTGTAGAGGACGCTAAAGGCAGTGCCATCACGGCACGCCTTCAATATTGTTGTCCGGGTGAAAATCGGAGAATGTTTGCCCCGGGAGATTTCCGGTAGAGGCACTGAAATCCGGGAGTCACCAGGAAAAATCGTGAGGGTCGGCAAGTATGCAGCTGAGCCGCATCAGAGTGATCAAAGAGCCGCCTGCGGCTCCGGAGCCGTGGGTTGCCGACCCCTTGTTTAGTAAAAGCCTGTAAAAAGAAAAATAGCTTCACAAGGAATTTATTAAGCATCAAATAAAGGAAAATGAGGACAAATATAAAAAGTATAAAAACAGATTGACATGTATCATGAGGCTGCAACAAAAAAACTATTATGAACAATTGCTGCATAAACATAAAAATAATATCATTGAAACTTGGAATGTGCTTAATACTATGATTAAAAAATCTAGCAAAAAGGATTTTACAGCATATCTGGTAAAAGATGACAACTCAATTATTGAAAATATAGAAGAAATAGCTGAGGAATTCAATAAGTTTTTTGTGAATGTTGGCCCAAATTTGGCAAAAAATATTAATTTTAATATGAATGATGAGAACAAGTTAAAGTGTGTATCTGACGTTAAAAATTCAATGTTTCTTGGCGGAGTTTGTGAAAGTGATGTGTTAGAAGTGGTCAGAAAGTTTAAAAACAAAAAATCTGTCGATGGTAACAACGTGGATATGTCACTTGTTAAAGAAGTGATGGATTGTGTCCTGAAGCTGTTTACTTATATATGTAATACATCTTCATCAACTGGAACTTTTCCTGACAAAATGAAAATTGCTAAAGTCATTCCGATTTACAAAAATAGTGATAAACATATGGTCTCAAATTATAGACCTGTGTCTCTACTACCTCAATTTGCAAACATTCTTGAGAAATTATTTGTAAATAGACTTGATAAGTTAATTGACAAACATGAGCTACAGAATGATCATCACTGGGTTCAGGAGTAATCGATCTACATCCCTAGCGGTGATGGCCTTTGTAGAAAACGTAGCTACAGCAATAGAAAAAAAGCAACACACCGTTGGAGTATTTATTGATTTATGTAAAGCTTTTGACACAATCGATCATTCCTTACTTCTGCAAAAATTGGAAAACTATGGCATAAGAGGTGTTTCACAATAGTGGTTAAATAGTTATTTAAGTAATAGATCTCAATATGTGGAAATTAATAAGACTAAATCACAGCTAAGAAGAGTAACTTGTGGGGTTCCACAAGGCTTGGTATTGGGACCTAAGTTATTTATACTCTATTTAAATGATATTGGTTCAGTATCTAATAAATTGAAATGTATTATGTTTGCAGATGATACAAATGTATATTGTTCAGGAGAAGACTTGAAGGAAGTGTTGAAGATAATAGAGGTTCAGTTGATTCAGCTAAAAAATGGTTTGATATTTATAAGTTATCATTAAATGATAAGAAAACTAAATGTATGGTGTTTAGTGGTGCAAGGACACATTGTGAAGCAAAATTAAAATTAAATCTAGTGGAAATTGATAGAGTATATGAAACTAAATTCTTGGGAATAATAATTGATCATAAATTATGTTGGAAACCGCATATTGAATATATAAAGGGAAAAATATCCAAATCCGTTGCTATTCTTTATAAAGTAAGACACATGCTGAATAAGAAATGTCTGCATATGTTATATTATTATTTTATTTTTCCATATTTAACATTGTGTTGAGGTTTGGGGAAATGTTTATAGAACAAACATAGACCCAATAATTAAACTTCAAAAAAGGGTCATTATAATAATACACAAAGCGTGATACTATGAACATACCAATCCATTATTTATAATTTCTAATGTGTTAAAATTTTCAGATATTGTGTTTTTAAAAACAATGGAAATTATGTTTCGAGTAAAGAACAACAGCCTTCCAGCTTGTGTTCCTAAGTTATTTCAATTAAGAGGAGAAAACTATAATTTACGGGGGATATTGATTTTTGGAATAGGTAAAGTAAGAACGAATATTAAATACAAATGTATTTCAGTTTTAGAAGTTAAATGGTGGAACAAGCTCAGTGATGAGTTGAAGTCATGACGTTCTTTGTTAAGGTTTAAGAAAACCTTGAAAGGTGAAATAATTGAAAATTATAAAATATAGTAACAATTACTTTCATCCCATTGATTTTTTTTTTATTTATTTTTTTTTTAACGTTGATGTTCCAGGCAATCTTATTTTCAGTGGAGGTATAGCATAGGCAAATATAAGCTTTGGCTTCAGCCTATTCCTTTTTCGGTCATTCTTTTTATTTTATTTTTGTGTGTAAATGTGTATGATTGTTAAATATGTATAATCTGTACTGTTAAACTGGTCACACAAAATGGTTGATGGTTGATTATTTGACCGAAATAAACTTATTTCATTAATTTAATTCAATGTACAATCAATCATACACACACAACACATCTCATCTGTTGTGTCGTTGTGAACGACATCATGGATGTCACATTAATGTACAATCAATCATACACACACAACACATCTCATCTGTTGTGTTGTTGTGAACGACATCATGGATGTCACATTAATGTACAATCAATCATACACACAACACATCTCATCTGTTGTGTTGTTGTGAACGACATCATGGATGTCACATTAATGTACAATTAATCATACACACACAACACATCTCATCTGTTGTGTTGTTGGGAACGACATCATGGATGTCACATTAATGTACAATCAATCATACACACACATCTCATCTGTTGTGTTGTTGTGAACGACATCGTGGATGTCACATCAATGTACAATCAATCATACACACACAACACATGTCACCTGTTGTGTTGTTGTGAATGACATAATGGAAGGTAACATAAATGTACAAACAGCGGTCGCAAATTGAGAGGTGCTCTCTTTTTTTTTTAACAGTTTCACGTCTCCTCTTTACTCGTCAAGCATACAACAGCACACTTCCCCCTTCACAACAATAGCGCACCACATCCGGTCTGACTGCACTAACAAAGTAAAGGTTTTTAAAAAAGTACTTGTTATACAGGCATAATGTACTTAGATGTAATGTACTTGATACATTTACAGAAATAGTATGCTTTGACTTTAAACACTGGTCAAAATATAAATTCACAATTTTCCCGAAATTCCGGGAATTCCAAAATACCAATTTTCACTTACAAAGTGTTACTATGTCAACATTTCTCCACCGATTCAAAAAATTCCAACAGCAACCCATTCCTATTTTTAAGAACAATTGTGATATTATCTATATTTTTTTTTTTATTCAGATTTTCCCTCTTTCCCAGATTTTCAGGAAATTGCCTTTCAAATGAATGGACATTTTCAAAGTTTTACAACTGCCACATTTCTCACCTGATTCAAACCGTTCCCTTTCAACACCTTCCACTCATCCTTGACATTGAAACTATCCATTTTCCAAGTTCCAGGAATTCACGGTTTCCCAAAGCCCTAACTCCACCCTTTTTTTTCCCACTTCTCCTTCTACACTTTTCAAGCCATTACAACCATTCCACCATCAAAACATAGCACTTAGTTGAGACATAAAAGGTACCTAATTTTTTGCCTGTATAAATACATGATTTTCCCGAACTTCCAGGAATTGCAAAATACCAATTTTCACTTACAAAGTGTTACTATGTCAACATTTCTCCACCGATTCAAAAAATTCCAACAGCAACCCATTCATATCTTTAAGGACAATTGTAATATTATCTATATTTAAAATCCCAGATTTTCCCTCATTCCCAAATTTCCAGGAAACTGCCATACAAAAATGAATGGACATTTTCAAAGTTTTACAACTCCCGCATTTCTCACCCGATTCAAACCATTGCGCCATCCACACACTCAACTCATCCTGGACATTCACGCCAACGTAAAATTCCCGGAATTTCTCACCCTTGCAAATGAATGGGCAATACACAAACCTCTTCATATCCCACGTTTCTCATCCGATTCAAACCATTTCAACTTCCACGCATTCCACTAACACTCAACATTCAAGCAATAGTGCCTGGGTTGACTCTTTGTAAGTGGATGGTAAATCTATACTGCAATACAAGCTGCACACTGACTACTCTAAGATAAAGTACTTACTGAAATGTGAGGGGTTTACTTGTTTTTTGGCAGACAAGTGTATGAATGCATGCTACTGTTTTTTGGGGGGGTTTTTTAACCCACTTTTTTATCCGATGAGACCAGTTGTGAACATGAGCTAACAGAACATTGTCCTCAGGTAATTGAGCCAGGGTCCCCCCCACGCAACAACCCCAACCACCCCACTGTCTCCAGTCTAGTAAGTAGGGGCCCACAGAGTCTCGTTAGCCATGGCGGCCTCACAACTTCTCTCTCCCAAGTGCTCTCTGCACCTCTTCTGCACATCACTCATGGACTCACCACTCTCCATCTGGCCACGTACCGTAGCAGTCATGCCATCTCACCCCCTTCAGACACCCTCGTGCTCGCCTTAGAGAAGGGCGAGCGTTTAGGCGGATACCTTTTTTTAAATTTTCCTTTGGTGGTCTGTTTAATGTCATTTAGATCCTGTCCTAGTACCATGGTGCTGGTGTACGGTTGTGAGAGCAACTTGACTCAGTATTGTGTGTGTGTGTGTGTGTGTGTGTGTGTGTGTGTGTGTGTGTATGATGTGTGTATGATGTTACAGAACCAGCGGAACCTCTAAAGTCGAGCACAGTAATAATGCATTGTAGGGAAATGTGCACTCTAAAGTTGAAATGCCTCCGTGAGCGTCTGAAGCAGGGGTGTCCAAACTTTTTCCACTGAGGGCCGCACTGAAAAATCAAAGCATGCTGTGGCCATTTTGATAGTTTTCATTTTCAAAACTAATGAAATACCGTATTTTCCCGACTATACCGGTATATAAGCCACACCCACAATTATTCAGAAGAAAAAATATTTAAGCTGCAGATATATACGTTGTGAAATGTGTTATTTACACAGAAATAATTTGTAAATGTTTATTTACATATCTAAATTGTTTCCAAACGGTGTCTTAACACGGCAGTAAAACAGCTGATCAAACAAAACAGAACTCATTGTCATGGACTAACAAAGATACTCGTAAATGTGTTAGCATATTAGCTAATGCTAATGACGCTAGCTTGATTACATTTCGATAACACGCACAAATATGCATGAAAACACTCCTACAGACATCACACATGGGGCAGTTTATTAAGTAGGAATTGTTTTAGTTGTATTGTAAAACGTACAATCGGTTGCTTGGAGTGGTAAATGAAGAATCCATACGAGTAGAAACGCTATGGGCGGCTAGAAGACTGAACGGCGCCTCTATGTCCGGTTGAAAGCACTAAATGGAAGGACATTGCAGCACCTGCTGTAAGCGAACTTGTACAAAAGATGGAACCATAGCACAATTAATAAAACACCTTTTCAGTGTTTTTTAAACCATTTGTATTATAGCCGTCAGCGGAGAAAAATCCATAAATTAGCTGCACCGTTTTATAAGATGCAGGGTTCAAAGTAGCGGCTTATAGTTCGTATTTTACAGTAGATTTTGTTTTTTAAACATTGAGAGCTCCCCTCAAGCTGGTTCCTTTTCTTTTTTTTCAACGCTGAAATATTTTAATTAACTTCAGATCCAAGTTTTTTTATGCCTGTTTTAAAGAAAACCCTGTTTTTATGGCAAAAACACAAAATATGCAACATTTTCCCAGAACAAATTTCCAAACAAGAATATTTGATGTGAAGTGATTGTAGCTTTAAATATGTCAATAATTCATGAAAACATTCATTTTGATTCATTGTTATATTTTGAGTAATGACAGTTTAAGAAAAACAGCCTGCATGGCAGCTGTGTGTTATTAGTGTCAGTATTGCGACTTTTTCTCGTTACATTTCACCTGTTAGCTTTAATATTGCACTTTTTTCAGGTTTTTTTGTAATAGTATTTTTAACAATTGCCATAGGGCTTTGACAAATTAGCTGCAGGCCGCAAATGGACCTGGCTTGCACTTTGAACACCTCTGATCTAAAGCAATAATTCCAGGGCAGTAGACACATCTTCTGTCCTGGCTGCTCAGTACAATAATAACAAAAGAATAACCGAGCGTACAAAAAAGTGTTGACACTCCTCTCCCAAGCACTAGCAGTAATCTCTGTTCCTTATTGATTGATTTCATTTTATTATGAACAGTGGCTGGCTTATTTTTATACTTGTATGACTGTTAACAGTTATGGCCACAGTTTGACCCTGGAACAGATCAATTCCTGTACTGCGGTCCAGGGGCCATTTGCTTCCCCCGGCTAATTTTCGAATGGCCCGCGGAACATTCTAAAAATACTATTTAAAAACAAAGTGGAATATAATAATAATAATAATGTTGACTTTAGTAACACAAAGCTGCCACGCAGGCTGTTTTTTTTCTTTAAAACTGACATAATGAATCAAAATCAATTTTAGAAATTATTGACATATTTAAGGCTTCAATTACTTCACATCAAATATTACATTTTGAAATATTTTTTGGGGAAAATATTGCATATTTTTTGTCATTAACATTTTTTTGTTTTCCATGACAAAAATGGCGTAAAACAAACAAAAAAATATTTTTTAAACGTAACAAAACATATAATTGACTGATATGGCTAAAGTTGATCAAAAGATTTAAGCATTGAAAGTAAACAAAAATAAATTAATGTATGACCTTTTTTAACACTTTTATGAGTGGGGCCCTTTTGGATCCCAATTCATTTTAGTGGAATTATTTGTTTGCTAAAGAAAAATAATGAATGAAAATCAATACTATGAATTATTGACGTATTCATTTACTTACATCAAATATTACTCTTTGAAATATTTTTTGAGGAAAATATTGCATATTTTTTGTCATTAAACAAATGTAGTTTTCCATGACAAAAACGATATAAAACAAAACAAAAAAAAAAGTTTTAAAAACGTAACAAAAAACGTATAATTGACTGATATAGCTAAAGTTGATCAAATTATTTAAGCATTGAAAGTAAACATAAATAAATTAATTTATTACCTTTTTTAACACTTTTATGATCACTTTTGGATCCCAAATAATTTTAGTGGATTTTTTTTTTTGTTTTGCTGAAGAAAAATAACGAATCAAAATCAATGTTATGAATTATGGACCTATTTAAGGCTCCAATTACTTCACATCAAATCAAATCTTCTCCTTTAACATTTTTTGGGGAGAACATATTGAATTTTTGTGTACATTTTCCATGACAAACTAAAAGATAATAAAACTTATAATTGATGAATAAATCTGAAGTGGATCCATAGATTTGAGCATTGAAAAAATATATAATTATGGATTACTTATTTTTAACACCTTAAGGACTGAGCCCCTTCTGTGTCCCTGAAAATTTTAAATTGTCTTTGCTCAACAAAATAATATAATAATGATAATAAATCAAAATCAATGTTGTTATGAATTGTTGACCCTTTTAAGGCTCCAAATACTTCACATCAAATAATCCACTTTGAGATTTTTTGGGGGTAAAAAGATTGCACATTTTTGTGATTTTGCCGTTTTCTTGGACAAAAAGATCATAAAGCATAAAAAAAACCTCTGAAGTTGATTTAGATATTGAAGCGTTAAAAGTAAATAAAATAAAATAATGTATGACTTTTATGACTGGGGCCCTTTTGGGTTCTGAGAATTTTAGTGCGGGTTTTTTTGTCTTTGCTCAGGAAATAATTAATTTAAACCAATGGTGTTATGAATTTTTCAGCTGAAATGTTCCACTTTGAAAATGTTTTTGGGGGATGGGAAATATTGCATAATTTGTTATTTGCCATAAAAAAAACAGAGTTTTCTTTAACATAAAGGGCATACAAAATAAAACTTTACATCGGCAGATACAGTAGATTGAAGTTGTTCACAAACTCTCTTCACCAAATACCGCCTCAGAAAACACTCTCTCCACTTTTAAATACAGTAGCGTAGTAGGCCTAAGTATTCATTAAAAAGGTCAATTTAATATTTTGGGCTACTGTAACATTACGCACAGTTTGAACAGTAACACTGTTGGAATATAGGAAATAAAACACTACTTTAATACGGAATCAAACATACACTACCCAGAAGCACTTGAAACAACATGCGACTTATTTTTAACCTGAAAGGAGCCCTAAGAGTTGAAAAAAAAATGTATGTGTTGTAGTGGTTTGGAAAATGATAACTATTTTTCAGTGGAAAAGGTCTACGTTGAAGAAAGTGTCTGACCTTGGAGGTTCCCGCACACCTAAAGTCCATTTGGGCGGTGCTTAGACTATTTCTGTAGAGTTCTGGATGACATCATTGTCCAGTGTGACTAGGACACCACATCACACCACATACTCCGCGGCCATTTTGTTTTCCCATGCACGCAGAGTCACACTTTGATGTCATTGTCCCCTCCATCCTTTCCAGAAGACCTCAAACCCGCCTCGCCCCCGACACTGGAACCCACCGGGCCGGCCCCCCCTCCCCGGCTTGGAGACGCGCCACTGGAGCCTCCCACCCTGCGGCCCATCGCCAAGCAGCACCCGGGCCCCACCAGCTGGAAGCGCCTAAAGCTGGAGGCCCGCGCCGTCGCAGAAGACATTGTTTGCACTACGTCGCCGCCAAATTTGCACAGCGAGGGCTCGGCGGTGGCCAACGGCCTGCCGGACCCCTGCACCCCCACGCGGCCCTCCACCGGCGGGGTCGGGCGACGAACGTCTGTGTTGTTCAAAAAGGCCAAAAATGGCGCCAAGCTGTTCAGAGAGAGGGACGGTGCGCTGCTGAACGGGAAGGCGGCACAGGACGACAGTTCGAGTGCCTCCCCCGACACCCCCTCTACCACCCCCACCGATACCCCCCAGAAAGCCATAGGGCCACCCAGCCTAACGGACCAACGGAGCGCCGGCCGAGAGACGAGCTCAGAAGGAGAGCGCCACAGAACGCCAAATAAGAAATGTGGTAAGGCGTTTATTTTGTTGTCTTGGCTTCACAACCTCGCTACAATCATTAAAGGGCACTGCACTTTTTTTTTTTACATTCACAATCCTTACCTCAGACAAGAACACGTTTTTCTTTTGTCAAACATTCTAAATAGTAAATAAACGCAAGCAAGAGTCAGCGAACAATGGCTCCAATGAGAGTCGCCAGTCATCTTTAGGGGCACGTAGAGTTGGCTGTCATCAGTGAAAGCTAACAGCGTATTTGTGTATGATGTCACCTTGCGGCAGCATGTAGATGCTGAAGAGTGCAGTGCCAAGAACCGAACCCTGTTGAACTCTGCACGTTACCTTAACATAGTCCGAGGTCACATTATTATGGGAGACGTACTGCATTCTGTCAATAAGATAGGAGTCAAACCAAGAAAAGTCTAAGTCTGACATACCAATGCGTGTTTTGATACGTTCTAATAAAAGGTTATGATCGACGGTATCAAAAGCAGCGCTAAGATCAAGTAGCAGCAACATGGATGACGCATCAGCATCCATCGTTTGCAATAGGTCATTAGTTATTCTTGTGAGGGCTGTCTCCGTAGA
>NC_084570.2:37371660-37444160 GCF_033978685.3 Nerophis lumbriciformis | reverse complement strand
TGCTTATTTCAGCAAGACAATGCCAAGCCACGTGTTACATCAACGTGGCTTCATAGTAAAAGAGTGCGGGTACTAGACTGGCCTGCCTGTAGTCCAGACCTGTTCCCATTGAAAATGTGTGGCGCATTATGAAGCCTAAAATATCACAACGGAGACCCCCGGACTGTTGAACAACTTAAGCTGTACATCAAGCAAGAATGGGAAAGAATTCCACCTGAGAAGCTTAAAAAGATGTGTCTCCTCAGTTCCCAAACGTTTACTGAGTGTTGTTAAAAGGAAAGGCCATGTAACACAGTGGTGAACATGCCCTTTCCCAACTACTTTGGCACGTGTTGCAGCCATGAAATTCTAAGTTAATTATTATTTGCAAAAAAAAATAAAGTTTCTGAGTTTGAACATCAAATATCTTGTCTTTGTAGTGCATTCAATTGAATATGGGTTGAAAAGGATTTGCAAATCATTGTATTCCGTTTATATTTACATCTAACACAATTTCCCAACTCATATGGAAAAGGGGTTTGTATGTATAATATATATATCAGTGGTTCTTAACCTGGGTTCGATCGAACCCTAGGGGTTCGGTGAGTCGGGCTCAGGAGTTCGGCAGAGGTCAAGACACACCCGACTCATCGTGTAAATAAAAACTTCTCCCTATCGGCGTATTACGGATACGGCAACAGCAGAAGTCAGACTGATTTGCAGGTGTGTAATTTGTTGTGAGTTTATGCACTGTGTTGGTTTTGTTCTTTGAACAAAGTGATGTTCATGCACGGTTCATTTTGTTCACCAGTAAAAAAACATAACACTTTAGTATGGGGAACATATTCACCATTCATTAGTTGCTTATTAACATGCAAATTAGTAACATATTGGCTCTTAACTAGTCATTATTAAGTACTTATTAATGCCTTATTCGGCATGGCCTTATTATAACCCTAACCCTGGCTCTAACCCTAACCAAATAACTCTAAATTAAGTCTTTGTTACTTAGAATATGTTCCCCATGTTAAAGTGTTACCAAAAACATGTAACTTTGTCTTGAATTTGAAAATAAAACATTTTATTTTTCACTAAAGAAGGGTTCGGTGAATGCGCATATGAAACTGGTGGGGTTCGGTACATCAAACAAGGTTAAGAACCACTGATATATATATATATATATATATATATATAATTAGTAATGAGATCCAGAGGCAAATGTATACATTATTATATATATTAAAAGCGGCCCTCTGATGACAGCCATAACTGCCATGTGGCCCAGTTTGAAAACCAGTTTGACATCTGAAATCATGATTTTTGATATGTCCAACATGGAGTCGTGCAGACACGCTCCACCAGAGGGCGCCAGCAGGTCTCACAGTTCCCCTGTCTTTCCCCTCCAGGCAGTGGCTCCCCCGCGACAAGCTGACGCCGCTGGGCGCTGACGACACAGCGGACAAGCTGCGCATCATGGAGGGCCGCAAGCCCAGCGTGCGCAAGTCTGTGCAGGTGGCGTACGACCGCGCCATGATCCATCAGAGCAGGGTCAGTCACAGCCAAGGCTTTGTGGCCTCCAACTTCCTGTAGACTTGGCCCCGCCCCCCTGCTGACACCATGCAAGTGTGTGTGTGTGATGGACATATTTATACAACCTGCAGAGGACCTATGAATGCCATCTTTTATACAACTTTGACTCTTTTTAGGTTGCTAATCTTCTTTTTAATGCGGTTTTCAATCAGGCAAAGTCAGGCTGTTTATATTGTGTGTGTGTGTATGTGTGTGTGTGTGTGTGCGCGCGCGCGCTACACAAAGAATGAGCCGTTAATGACATTCTCTTTGATATAGAAAGAGAAATAATTTATTTATGGAAGACACAGCTTATAGAAAGAAAACTATATTGGTAAAATTTTATTTAAAAAATAAATTGTGAGGCTTCAATAAGAAATGAAGAAAAAAAAGTTATACATTTTAACAGACAAAATCGGACATTTTAGTTGCTTTTAACAACCACTCTGCCCAGATATTTATTATGAAGAAATATAAAGTTTTTATAAGCTTATGTGCCACTTGCATATTTTAATTACTCACCAAATATTTTGTTGGAATCAATTATTTCCTCATGTGGGGAAAAATGCTATTAAAACATTTTGGAATATGAAACTTTGTCCTTTTTCTTTTAATAAAACTGACTCTAGTGGTCGTGAGCAGTACGGCTGGGGGCGGGGGTGTGGTTGATAGGGGAGGAGTATATTTACAGCTAGAATTCCCCAAGTCAAGTATTTCATATATATATATATATATATATATATATATATATATATATATATATATCAGTGACGTGCAGTTAATGCAGTTGTGCACTGCACTCTCTAAAAGCCCTAGATGTTATTGTCACATACCCAGCTAACAACTGCACGTTTGGAGAACGTTAGGGGAACGTTCTGGTTTAGTTTGGAGAACGTTAAATTGGAACGTTGTGGGAACGTTCGTTTGTGGAGTTTTTGTTTGGTTACCAGAACGTGATTCTTGAACGTTAGAAAATAACATAAAAAGAACAGTCTAAGAACATTACTCGGGGACATTCCTTTCAATTCATGCAGGCTTTGGGCATAATAAAACAAAAGAAAACGAGTGTAGCAATTTGAATGACTTTATTTAACTGAAGTCAGTAAATGTTGATACAGCGTAAACAGATAAAGCTATAATTTGGTGTATTAGTCTATAATTAAACTTGATCTAGCTAGGCGAGTGCCATTCGAAATTTCACGCATGATCATTCTCGTCTCGCTTCCTTTTGCCAGCCTGCAATAACAGAAATGAATGGGAGATTTTTATAATAATGTCGCATGATGTTATTAGAAGCAGCAATTAAGACAACTTGTATTGACAAATCTGGCTATGCCATCCATCCATCCATCTTCTTCCGCTTATCCGAGGTCGGGTCGCGGGGGCAGCAGCCTAAGCAGGGAAGACTTCCCTCTCCCCAGCCACTTCGTCCAGCTCTTCCCGTGGGACCCCGAGGCGTTCCCAGGCCAACCGGGAGACATAGTCTTCCCAACGTGTCCTGGGTCTTCCCCTGGCCTCCTACCGGTCGGACGTGCCCGAAACACCTCCCGAGGGAGGCGATCGGGTGGCATCCTGACCAGATGCCCGAACCACCTCATCTGGCTCCTCTCGATCTGGCTATGCAAAGAAGATAATACATCAGGATGAAATTATTTATATGGTCC
Source organism: Nerophis lumbriciformis (assembly GCF_033978685.3). NCBI lineage: Eukaryota > Metazoa > Chordata > Actinopteri > Syngnathiformes > Syngnathidae > Nerophis > Nerophis lumbriciformis. The sequence goes on along the minus strand of NC_084570.2, from coordinate 37,440,948 downwards.
ATGTCTTTTGTTTTAAATATTTACCTTGTGCTTGGATCCTCCACACCTGTGGGGGGCATACTTCAGCACCTCCGTTAGCTCGTCATGGGCCTCTTGGGTTTTGACGGACTTGAATGTCATCTGGCATGCTTCTGAAATAATGTATGCAATAACAACCAGAGTTAAACATAATTAAACAAAAGATTTACTTGAGTGGAGTATGCATTTTTTTTCGTGTAAACCCTTGCTAAGAAAACCTCAACTTTGAATGCAGGGGAATTTGGGCCCTTCCACAGTTTGTTTTCATTATTTTACTGGCATGCTGTATTCAACACAGTTTTTAAAAAGTAAAGTGTAACTTACTGACTATGACCCTGCATATGGAGAGGTCTTTCAATGGCAGTTTGCCCTTCATCCCTTTTAGGCTGTAGTTTTCCCAGAGCTTGTTCTGTCCAATGTTCTTGACGATCGCCCTCACCCCATCCACAAAGTTGGCTCCACCAATGGCATTGAGGGCTTTGATCTGCAAAAAAACGAGAGACTAAAACAAAAATATTAAAATTAGAGCATACATTAAGTATCTCTATATTAAACTTTAATTACTGCATCTCTTCATTCTGCTTATTTACGCAAATCATACATTTAGGAGTGTATTGGATGTACAAAAGGACGGTGGAAAATATGGGGCCATTAAAAACATGGCCCCATTAAGTCGTTAACGTTTAAATATTCCTTTTATAAATAAACAATGGTACATGATTGTAATGGCTATAATTATGTACCAGTTTCCGTCGAAAGTCTTCATCTGCCTGCAGTTTTTCACAGAGTAGATTGAGTTGTTCCACTGTTGTGAGTTTCTCTGGGATTAAATCACGAACGTCAACTGGTTCGCCCCCAGTGGATTTTGCAGAAATACCTCTCAGCAGCCGCAGGATCTCGTCTTGGTTGCTCAAAATGGTTTGTAGGTTTATGTTGGACTGGACTTCTGCAATAATACAAATCAAAATTCTCCATAAAGGTAAAATATGTTGCTGTGCAACTTGTTGCGACTCCCATATTGGCAAAAAAGAAACTACACATCAATTAGTGGGTGATATTTGATTCATTACACATGTTTTAGGATGGCACACAGATTGTTTTCCTTGCACGCCCCTCATCATTATTATGAATGGACAAACCTTCATTGGCATGAGCATGTCTTCTTGACCCAGAGCCAGAAGCCTGTGAGGTGCTTGGAGTCGGCGAGCGGCGTCTTGAGCATTGGCCCTTGGACGAAGGGGTGTGGGTCTTGCTTGGACTCAGCGAGCGGCGTCTTGAGCGTTGGTCCTTGGATGAAGGGGTGTGGGTCTTGCTTGGACTCAGAGGACTCAGCGAGCACGGCGTCTTGAGCGTTGGTTGTTGGATGAAGGGGTGTGGGTGCTGCTTGGAGTAAGCGAGCGGCGTCTTGAGTGCGGATCTTTGTGGCGCCCTGCATATACTGGTGCATTGGGCAAAGGTACCACATAGTTCTGTAGCTCATCATGTTTAGGTCTCTTTTCAGGTGACTCATCATTTCCGTCTGAAACAGGTGAATGGAAAAATGTCCTCAATTGCTTGGTGGTCTGAAAACCTACTTCATCACAATCATGATTCAGAAATCAGAACAACTTGGTACGAACCATCACCATCCATGTCTTCAGCTTCAGTCTCTCGGTAGCGCTCAGGTGTCCAGCGCTTTCTTTTACCTTTGGGGTCTTCTTGCTCCGACTCTATGTTGGAAGAAAACTCTTGTCTGTTTTGCATACCGCAAGGCCTTCTCATAGCACTCTATAACGGAGAAATTTATAGAATATAGCAAATAAATTGTCATAACAAGACTACCGTATTTTCCGCACTATAAGGCGCACCTAAAAACCACACATTTTCTCAAAAGCTGACAGTGCGCCTTATAACCCGGTGCGCTTTATTACGATTCATTTTCATAAAGTTTCGATCTCGCAACTTCGGTAAACAGCCGCCATCTTTTTTCCCGGTAGAACAGGAAGCGCTTCTTCTTCTACGCAAGCAACCGCCAAGGAAAGCACCCGCCCCCATAGAACAGGAAGCGCTTCTTCTTCTACTGTAAGCAACCACCCGCCCCCGGAAGAAGAAGAAAAAACGCGCGGATATCACCGTACGTTTCATTTCCTGTTTACATCTGTAAAGACCACAAAATGGCTCCTACTAAGCGACAAGGATCCGGTTCATAAAAAGACGCAATCTCTCCATCCGCACACGGATTACTACCGTATTTCACAGCAACTGATATTCCTGTGAACCGCACTGTGGAACGGGAGCACGTACGGTGAATATTCGCACCACAGGGAATGAGAAGTCATCCTTCACTGTGGTTCTAGCTTGCCATGCTAACTTCCACCCATGGTGATATTCAAAAGGAAGACCTTGCCAAAAGAGACCTTTCCAGCCGGCGTCATCATAAAAGCTAACTCGAAGGGATGGATGGATGAAGAAAAGATGAGCGAGTGGTTAAGGGAAGTTTACGCGAAGAGGCCGGGTGGCTTTTTTCACACAGCTCCGAAGGCGAACACACCTTCACTAAGACGGGCAGACAGCGCCGGACGACATACGCCAACATTTGCCAGTGGATCGTAAATGCCTGGGCAGATATTTCGGTCACAACTGTGGTCCGAGCTTTCCGGAAGGCAGGATTCACAGAACAACAGCGACACTGACTCCGATGACTTCGACGAGACGGAACCGGCCATTTTGGATACCACGCTTGCGCAACTTTTCAATTCGGACACCGAAGACGAAGAATTCGAAGGATTTACGAATGAAGAATAACTTCAGAAGGTGAGCGCTATGTTTATTTTGTGTGTTGTGACATTAACGTTCGAGCAACATTATGTTGCTATTGCTCTACACCATTTTGAATTTTACTATGTTTGTGATTGCACATTTGCGTACATTTTGGGACAGAGTTGTTAGAACGCTGGTTTTCAATATATTATTAAAGTTTGACTGAACTATCTGACTGTTTTTTTGACATTCCCTTTAGCGCAGCGTAGGCGCGGCTTATAATCCGGGACGGCTTATTGGTGGACAAAGTTATGAAATATGTAATTCATTGAAGGTGCGGCTAATAATCCGGTGCGCCTTATAGTGCGGAAAATACGGTATTTATGCATACCTCTTCATCCTCTGCAGTCCAAATCTCCGGTACAGCACTAACTGTGTGTTCTCCCAAAAACTCCACCACAACGTACACAACTATCTGAAAGCATAACAAAATGTTCAGTGTTAATTAAACAACTGCAGTTGTAATTTGTTAAGTGAGCATGCTGTCAATATGGGTGCATACACTTTCCACTGAAGTTAGTATCTACTGGGTTTAATGGTGCGCATGACATGTATACTACTGTTTACTACTGCTACTAACTTCTAACAGACATTTCCGACATTTTGGATCGAGGTTCTTTGTTTACATTGTTCAATTTCTATTTGTAGGGCTTGGAATTCAAACAACTTTCAAATGAGGGAACGCAACACAGTACCTTCATCTTCGCTTTTCAGATTGTTCTCCGTTGGTGGCGCTGATTCTCTTTCATCTTCTCTTTTAGCGGACGTCGCCATTAGCATAGCAGTAGTCGTCCATCTTCTATCACGTCTTCAATCTTCACTTCACATGACCCGCCATCGCTCCACACTCAAAGTCCGTTCGGTGGGCTTAAGATAATGCGAATAGTTGAGGTATTTGATGCTCTTTTTGAATCTATAAGATCGTAAATGTGAAACTTCTCCGGAAAGCCACGTCGTTTAGTCCGCCATCTTGGACTTTCCGCTTGACCACTGTTCCATGTGTTTGCGCATGCGCAAGAAGTTTGCAACTTCCTATCGACAACTCCATCCATCCATCCATCTTCTTCCGCTTATCCGAGGTCGGGTCGCGGGGGCAGCAGCCTAAGCAGGGAAGCCCAGACTTCCCTCTCCCCAGCCACTTCGTCCAGCTCCTCCCGGGGGATCCCGAGGCGTTCCCAGGCCAGCTGGGAGACATAGTCTTCCCAACGTGTCCTGGGTCTTCCTCGTGGCCTCCTACCGGTCGGACATGCCCTAAACACCTCCTTAGGGAGGCGCTCGGGTGGCATCCTGACCAGATGCCCGAACCACCTCATCTGGCTCCTCTCGATGCGGAGGAGCAGCGGCTTTACTTTGAGCTCCCCCCGGATGACAGAGCTTCTCACCCTATCTCTAAGGGAGAGCCCCGCCACCCGGCGGAGGAAACTCATTTCGGCCGCTTGTACCCGTGATCTTGTCCTTTCGGTCATAACCCAAAGCTCTTGACCATAGGTGAGGATGGGAACGTAGATCGACCGGTAAATTGAGAGCTTTGCCTTCCGGCTCAGCTCCTTCTTCACCACAACGGATCGATACAGCGTCCGCATTACTGAAGACGCCGCACCGATCCGCCTGTCGATCTCACGATCCACTCTTCCCTCACTCGTGAACAAGACTCCGAGGTACTTGAACTCCTCCACTTGGGGCAAGATCTCCTCCCCAACCCGGAGATGGCACTCCACCCTTTTCCGGGCGAGAACCATGGACTCGGACTTGGAGGTGCTGATTCTCATCCCAGTCGCTTCACACTCAGCTGCGAACCGATCCAGTGAGAGCTGAAGATCCTGGCCAGATGAAGCCATCAGGACCAAATCATCTGCAAAAAGCAGAGACCTAATCCTGCAGCCACCAAACCGGATCCCCTCAACGCCTTGACTGCGCCTAGAAATTCTGTCCATAAAAGTTATGAACAGAATCGGTGACAAAGGGCAGCCTTGGCGGAGTCCAACCCTCACCGGAAACGTGTCCGACTTACTGCCGGCAATGCGAACCAAGCTCTGACACTGATCATACAGGGAGCGGACCGCCACAATCAGACAGTCCGAAACCCCATACTCTCTGAGCACTCCCCACAGGACTTCCCGAGGGACACGGTCGAATGCCTTCTCCAAGTCCACAAAGCACATGTAGACTGGTTGGGCAAACTCCCATGCACCCTCAAGGACCCTGCCGAGAGTATAGAGCTGGTCCACAGTTCCACGACCAGGACGAAAACCACACTGTTCCTCCTGAATCCGAGGTTCGACAACTGCACTTTAAAAATAAAATACGTTTTAAATAACTAGCGGCCCTTTTCGTATTTTCTTACATTTCTGGCTCATAATTGAAGTGATCATTGTCGCGAAAACATTTTTGATATCAAAATACTTTGGAGATAGAAATGAAACAAAAGTCGACAATGTTGAGGTTTGTCAGCTGCGCTGCAGAAATCTGTCTTATGTGGGCATTTGTGTGGCGCAGCCGTTGGAAAAGCCGCGCATTGCAATCAAAATAAAACCCAACTGAGGGCTTGAAACCCTTCTAAACATTTCAAAATCATGTGTGGGGACAAGCTTTACATTTGTTTCTTCCCATTTACTTACGTTTCGTAACCGGATGGTAGCCAACACAGCTAGATAATGCTGGATAACACACTCGATGTTCAAAATGGCGTTCGATGTTTTCTTTGTCTGCACAGCGGAAGACTTCAACGCGCATGCGCACAACATTGACCCACTATCTGACCCAAAACTAAGAACATTCCCGGAACGTTCGTAGAACATGCAAACCAATGTTATGTTCAGGTTATTTGTCAACTTAAATGCTTTGTCAAGCATTTAAGTCCCATCTTAAAACTCATTTGTATACTCTAGCCTTTAAATAGCCCCCCTGTTAGACCAGTTGATCTGCCGTTTCTTCTCTTTTCTCCTCTGCTCCCCTTTTCCTTGAGGGGGGGGGGGCACAGGTCCGGTGGCCATGGATGAAGTGCTGGCTGTCCAGAGTCGGGACCCGGGGTGGACCGCTCACCTGTGCATCGGCTGGGAACATCTCTGCGCTGCTGACCCGTCTCCGCTCGGGATGGTGTCCTGCTGGCCCCACTATGGACTGGACTCTTACTATTATGTTGGATCCACTATGGACTGGACTCTCACAATATTATGTCAGACCCACTCGACATCCATTGCTTTCGGTCTCCCCTAGAGGGGGGGGGGTTACCCCCATATGCGGTCCTCTCCAAGGTTTCTCATAGTCATTCACATCGACGTCCCACTGGGGTGAGTTTTTCCTTGCCCGTATGTGGGCTTTGTACCGAGGATGTCGTTGTGGCTTGTGCAGCCCTTTGAGACACTTGTGATTTAGGGCTATATAAATAAAGATTGATTGATTGAGATTGAACTTTATTGCAAACATTCTCAGAACATTCCCCGAACGTTCCCTCTGGACGAAACCAAATGGGAACTACACAAGAAGGTTACTGAAACGTTCTGTGTACAGTAGATGGCAGTATTGTCCTGTTTAAGAGTGTCACAACATTGCTGTTTACGGCAGACGAACTGCTTTACGGTAGACGAAAACGTGACTGCTGTTGTTGTGTGTTGTTACCGCGCTGGGAGAACGATAATGAAACTGCCTAACAATAAACACACATAAGAAACCAAGAACTCGCCCTCCATCATTCTACAGTTATAAGGTGATTGGGCAGGCACGCTGTTTACATTGTGGAAAAGCGGACGTGGACTCTCTCAGGTCCGCATGGAGCTGGAGGCCACGCCCCCTCCAGCTCCGCCTGAATTTCGGGAGATTTTCGGGAGAACATTTGTCCCGGGAGGTTTTTCGGGAGAGGCGCTGAATTTCGGGAGTCTCCCGGAAAATCCGGGAGGGTTGGCAAGTATGCCTATACTGGCTCACCTGCACTGGCTTCCTGTGCACTTAAGAAGTGACTTTAAGGTTTTACTACTTACGTATAAAATACTACACGGTCTAGCTCCGTCCTATCTTGTCGATTGTATTGTACCATATGTCCCGGCAAGAAATCTGCGTTCAAAGAACTCCGGCTTATTAGTGATTCCCAGAGCCCAAAAAAAGTCTGCGGGCTATAGAGCGTTTTCTATTCGGGCTCCAGTACTATGGAATGCCCTCCCGGTAACAATTAGAGATGCTACCTCAGTAGAAGCATTTAAGTCCCATCTTAAAACTCATTTGTATACTCTAGCCTTTAAATAGCCCCCCTGTTGGACCAGTTGATCTGCCGTTTCTTTTCTTTTCTCCTCTGCTCCCCTTTTCCTTGAGGGGGGGGGGGCACAGGTCCGGTGGCCATGGATGAAGTGCTGGCTGTCCAGAGTCGGGACCCGGGGTGGACCGCTCGCCTGTGCATCGGCTGGGAACATCTCTACGCTGCTGACCCGTCTCCGCTCGGGATGGTGTCCTGCTGGCCCCACTATGGACTGGACTCTTACTATTATGTTGGATCCACTATGGACTGGACTCTCACAATATTATGTCAGACCCACTCGACATCCATTGCTTTCGGTCTCCCCTAGAGGGGGGGGGGGTTACCCACATATGCGGTCCTCTCCAAGGTTTCTCATAGTCATTCACATCGACGTCCCACTGGGGTGAGTTTTTCCTTGCCCGTATGTGGGCTTTGTACCGAGGATGTCGTTGTGGCTTGTGCAGCCCTTTGAGACACTTGTGATTTAGGGCTATATAAATAAAGATTGATTGATGATTGATTGATACTGTAGTATTGATATTTTTACTTCATTTAGTGGTCAATAATACTGTATTATTGATTACTACATTTAGTGACCAATGCTACTGTAGTACTGATATTTAAATAATCAATATTTGTGTATATACACTTAAAGTGGCAGGTGGTGTTTATTTACTCAACTGCAGCGAGTGCTAGGTGCTTATTTTCATGAAGTACGACGTATTTGAGGAGGCCTTTATTATTATTGCTATCATATGTGTTGCTGCTATCCAGTGGTGATTATTCCAGTTTTTTTCAGGAAAGACACACGCTCCTCCTCGCCCCTAAAGTCCACAATGGCGGGTGTTGTGGGACCCATGAAGAGGGGGTAGTTGTGACGCAGGGTCCGCAGCTCCGTCAGGCGGCCTACCTGTCCCTCCCCCATAGGTGCGGGACAGCAGGCCCAGGACCAGCTCCTGCATTTGTTCCACGTAGTTCGCCGCCAGTAAGGACGCTATGTCTGCAGGACGGGAAGAACTGCGTCAACCTTGGCGCCACATGGTGATGATAACCATAGAACAGGTAATAAACGTCAGTTTTTGACGTCTCTGCGCTGGCTGCTCTGTACAATATGAAGGAGCGAATGGAAAGTTCCTAGTGTTTTTATCAACACATTATTGTGATCATAAAAACTACAAACATTACAGTAAAAATGTTAAATAAGTCTGATACTTGTTGCTAAATTCTGGAACTTTGATGCTTTGCTTTTCAAACTATTTTAACCTTATCACTAAGCACTGAAACTGAAATGCTAACAACGTTAAATGCTTTTATAAACTGATACTAAAGTGCCAAATATCAATGTTATATGCTAAAGCTAGCACATATATGTATGTATGTGTGTGTGTGTATATACAATATATATATATGTATGTATGTGTATATATGTACTAACTTTAGTATATATATATATATGTATATATATAGTCACATATTTATGTATATTTATATTTATATATATACAGTATGTGTCTATATTTGCGTGTGTGTTTGTGTATATGCTAAAGCTCGCACCAAGAAAATTATATATTATTATAAACAAGAATCTTAACCCAAAGTAAATGCTAATGGCTAGCTTATTATGTATGTGTACGTACAAACCCCGTTTCCATATGAGTTGGGAAATTGTGTTAGATGTAAATATAAACGGAATACAATGATTTGCAAATCCTTTTTCAACCCATATTCAATTGAATGAATGCACTACAAAGACAACATATTTGATGTTCAAACTCAGAAACTTTTTTTTGTTGTTGTTGCAAATAATAATTAACTTAGAATTTCATGGCTGCAACACGTGCCAAAGTAGTTGTGAAAGGGCATGTTCACCACTGTGTTACATGGCCTTTCCTTTTAACAACACTCAGTAAACGATTGGGAACTGAGGAGACACATTTTTTAAGCTTCTCAGGTGGAATTCTTTCCCATTCTTGCTTGATGTACAGCTTAAGTTGTTCAACAGTCCGGGGGTCTCCGTTGTGGTATTTTAGGCTTCATAATGCGCCACACATTTTCAATGGGAGACAGGTCTGGACTACAGGCAGGCCAGTCTAGTACCCGCACTCTTTTACTATGAAGCCATGTTGATGTAACACGTGGCTTGGCATTGTCTTGCTGAAATAAGCAGGGGCGTCCATGGTAACGTTGCTTGGATGGCAACATATGTTGCTCCAAAACCTGTATGTAACTTTCAGCATTAATGGCGCCTTCACAGATGTGTAAGTTACCCATGTCTTGGGCACGAATACACCCCCATAACATCACAGATGCTGGCTTTTCAACTTTGCGCCTATAACAATCCGGATGGTTCTTTTCCTGTTTGGAACAACGTCCACAGTTTCCAAAAAACAATTTGAAATGTGGACTCGTCAGACTACAGAACACTTTTCCACTTTGTATCAGTCCATCTTAAAGATGAGCTCAGGCCCAGCGAAGCCGGCGGCGTTTCTGGGTGTTGTTGATGAACGGTTTTCGCCTTGCATAGGAGTTTTAACTTGCACTTACAGATGTAGCGACCAACTGTAGTTACTGACAGTGGGTTCCTGAGCCCATGTGGTGATATCCTTTACACACTGATGTCGCTTGTTGATGCAGTACAGCCTGAGGGATCCAAGGTCATGGACTTAGCTGCTTACGTGCAGTGATTTCTCCAGATTCTCTGAACACTTTGATGATATTACGTACCGTAGATGGTGAAATCCCTAAATTCCTTGCAATAGCTGGTTGAGAAAGGTTCTTCTTAAACTGTTCAACAATTTGCTCACGCATTTGTTGACAAAGTGGTGACCCTCGCCCCATCCTTGTTTGTGAATGACTGAGCATTTCATGGAATCTACTTTTATACCCAATCATGGCACCCACCTGTTCCCAATTAGCCTGCACACCTGTGGGATGTTCCAAATAAGTGTTTGATGAGCATTCCTCAACTTTATCAGTATTTATTGCCACCTTTCCCAACTTCTTTGTCACATGTTGCTGGCATCAAATTGTAAAGTTAATGATTATTTGCAACAACAAAAAAGTTTATCAGTTTGAACATCAAATATGTTGTCTTTGTAGCATATTCAACTGAATTTGGGTTGAAAATGATTTGCAAATCATTGTATTCCGTTTATATTTACATCTAACACAATTTCCCAACTCATATGGAAACGGGGTTTGTATATGTGCTAACTTTAGCATATATTTATATATATATACTTTTTTGATTGATTGATTGAGACTTTTATTAGTAGATTGCAAAGTACAGTACATATTCCGTACAATTGACCACTAAATGGTAAGACCCGAATAAGTTTTTCAACTTGTTTAAGTCGGGGTCCACTTAAATCAATTCATGATACAAATATATACTATCATCACAATACAGTCATCACACAAGATAATCATCAGAGTATATACATTGAATTATTTACATTATTTACAATCCGGGGTGTGGGATGTGGAGGGGGCGGGGGGGATCTTCAGCTCTCACTGGATCGGTTCGCAGCCGAGTGTGAAGCGACTGGGATGAGAATCAGCACCTCCAAGTCCGAGTCCATGGTTCTCGCCCGGAAAAGGGTGGAGTGCCATCTCCGGGTTGGGGAGGAGACCCTGCCCCAAGTGGAGGAGTTCAAGTACCTCGGAGTCTTGTTCACGAGTGAGGGAAGAGTGGATCGTGAGATCGACAGGCGGATCGGTGCGGCGTCTTCAGTAACGCGGAAGCTGTATTGATCCGTTGTGGTTTTAGAAGGAGCTGAGCCGGAAGGCAAAGCTCTCCATTTACCAGTCGATCTACGTTCCCATCCTCACCTATGGTCATGAGCTTTGGGTTATGACCGAAAAGACAAGATCACGGGTACAAGCGGCCGAATGAGCTTCCTCCACCGGGTGGCGGGTCTCTCCCTTAGAGATAGGGTGAGAAGCTCTGTCATCCGGGGGGAGCTCAAAGTAAAGCCGCTGCTCCTCCACATCGAGAGGAGCCAGATGAGGTGGTTCGGGCATCTGGTCAGGATGCCACCCGAACGCCTCCTTAGGGAGGTGTTCAGGGCACGTCCGACCGTTAGGAGGCCACGGGGAAGACCCAGGACACGTTGGGAAGACTGTCTCCCGGCTGACCTGGGAACGCCTCGGGATCCCCCGGGAGGAGCTAGACCAAGTGGCTGGGGAGAGGGAAGTCTGGGCTTCCCTACTTAGGCTGCTGCCCCCGCGACCGGAAGAAGAAGATGGATGGATGGATGGATAAATGAATTGAAATAATCCATAAATATATTTCAAACAATACAATTGAGTTAAAATTGAAAGTGAAAGCAAGAGCAAGCAGAATTCAATGGTTTATTTAGAACACTGACCAATAAAAGTGTGCAAAAAGAGTGAGATAAGGGGTGAAACTGTAAATAGTGTGTAATTACCATGGTTACCATCTATCACCTGTGCAAATATGTGTCTAAAAACAACACAACAAAAGCATCTTAAAACAAAACTTGAAATGCATCTAAAAATAACAAATTAAAAGCACCATTGAGTGATGATCACTTATCAATAAAAATAGGTTACATTTACATCATAAAAATAAAGTTACAATATGATTCATGCAGCAGCAAGTTTTGGTTTTGCAACTTAAAAATGTTTTTTTTTTTCCCTTATAAAAGATTTAACACCTTTTTTCCCCCGACTCCCTTTTAAAAGTCATCTTGGAATGCCAACAATGTCGTCTGCACCTTTCAAGATAAAAGCACAAGTCAATAAATACAAGTAGAACATTAAAAGTCAATTTGCTGTCATTTGATCTGGAGGTGGCAGGGGCTTAGCTCCCTATTAGAGGCGTGGTCTCAGGCTCCCCATCAGAGCGGTCGGCATGCAGCCTCACTGCAGCTTTACGGTACAGGAAGAACTGGAAGGAGATCTGAGGGGCGGAGCTAAGGATGTCGTACGACAACAGAAGGGAAAGAGCAGGTGACACTCCTGGCAGGTGTCGCACCAGGCCTGCTAGGGGTGGAGCAATGCTGCATTGCTCTTCTGTTTGGACTGAGCTTTCAACCGGAAGTACAAATGCCGTTCCATAGCGTTTCTACTCGTATGAATTCCTCATTTGTCGCCACAAACGTTTGTGAGTTTTACAATATAACTACAACAAGTCTTACTTACTAAAGCGTCCTATGTGTGATGTCTGTAGGAGTGTTTTCATGCATATTTGTATGTGCTATTGTAATGCAATCAAGCTAGCGTTGTTAGCATTAGCTAATATGCTAACACATTTACGAGTGTCTGTAGTATTCTTTTTGTTTTGTTTCAGTTTCACAAATTCCTCAGTAAATTCACCAAAAGGTCACCGTGGAGTTATTGAGTCCGTTTAGCTAGTCCATGACTTCTATTTTGTTTGATCAGCCGTTTTACTGCCAATTAACAGACACCGTTGGGAAACAATTAAGGTATGTAAATAAACATTTCTGTGTAAAGAACTCATTACACAACCTATATCTCTGCGGCTTATAGCACAGTGCTAATAATATATGGGAATGTTTTTTCTTCAAAAAAATGTAGTGGGTGTGGCTTATATACTGGTGTGCTCTATAGTCCGGAAAATACGGTATGTCATTTGTTAATGTGGAAAGACGTTAATGACAGAGTTGATCAAAGTGCATTTTGCAATCGCAGCTTTTAGCTCGTGTGAATTCAAAAGATACATTTTACAGAGATGATCATGAATATAGTGTTCATGGCTACATGTCTCGTTACAACCAGATGAGTCTACAACAGGACGTGACGTCACTGCAACCAAACTACCCAAACATGGCACCACTGCATTTTTTTTGACACTGTCTGAACCAGGCACCGATTCAGACAGTGTCAAAAAAAAATACCAGGTTCAATGCCCATCTGTACAAACAGGAAGACAGGATTTTTTTTTATTTTTTTTTTAAGACTTTTTGGTAATGTCTTAAATTATATATATATATATATATATATATATATATATATATATATATATATATATATATATATGTTTTGAATTAGGCTATTTTATTTATTTTAGTCGTTTTTATTAGGCTATTTTAATTTAGTTTAGTTTTAATCAGGCTTTTATGTTTTGGTGGTTTTTATTAGCTTATTTTATTCTAATTGTTTTTATTAGGCCATTTTATTTTAGTCGTGTAGCAGTCTATTTTATTTTAGTTGTTTTTTGTTGTTTTTATCAGGCTATTTCATTTTATTTTATTATTAGTTTTTGTTTTGTTTATCAGGCTAATAGATTTTATTTGAGTTGTTTTTATCATATTTCATTTTAGTTGTTTTTATCACCTTATTTCATTTTATTGTAGTTGTTTTCATCAGCCTATTTTATTGTAGTTGTGTTTATCAGCCTGTTTTATTATATTTTGGTTGTTTTTATCAGGCTATTATATTTTAATTGTTTATCAGTCCATTTTATTTCATTTAATCAGCCTATTTTGTTTTCATTAGGCTATTTTATTTTAATTGTTTTTGTCAGCCTATTATTTTAGTTGTTTTTATCAGCCTATTATATTATATTTTGGTTGTTTTTATCAGGCTATTTTATTACTAGTTTTTTTAATCGGGCTATTGTATTGTATTGTAGTTTTAATCAGGCTTTTATCAGCCTGTTTTATTATATTTTGGTTGTTTTTATCAGGCTATTTTTTTTCTTTGTATCAGCCCATTTTATTGTAATTGTTTTTATCAGCCTATTTTATTTTAATTGTTATCAGCCTGATTTATTTTTAATTTATTTTATTAGCCTATTTTATTTTGTTTTTATCAGCCCATTTTATTGTACTTTTTTTTATTAGCCTATTTTATTTTGTTTTTATTAGCCTCTTTTATTTTAGTTGTTTTTCTCAACCTTTTTTATTTTCTTTTAGTTATTTGTAGCCTATTTACTATATTTTTAAGCGGTCCGATGTTTTTATTCCCTTCATTAAGCACGTGTTATTGAAGTAAACATTTGTTTAGTGTCACCTCTACTTGACCTTGTAGAAGAAGGATACAAACAAGTCCAAACACAAAGTCCCCAGGCTGCCAACCAGCCAAGGCAGGTGATGGATGACGTAACTGTTCTCTCCTTGGCCCTGGTCTGGGTTCTTCAGCAGCACACTCAAACCGTAGGTGGTGTTCCCCAGGATGACCAGAGCAAACAGGAAGTAGGACACACCCTCAGTGGACTTTCTCTGAAACTGGGAGGACGACAACATATTTTATAAGAATAACACTTAAGTGTGTTTACACCAACAATACACTGCAGTAATAAAGTTGACTTATTTTTACACTTGTATTAATAATAATACGACTCAAGTGTGTTCACACCAACAATACACTGCATTACAATGTTTGGCTTATTTTTACACTTGTAATATTAAGAATAACAAGTGTGTTTACACCACAATACACTGCATTAAAAATAATGTTGGACTTTTTACACTTGTATTAATAAGAACACAAAAGTGTGTTTACACCAACAATATACTGCATTAAAAACAATGTTTGACTTATTCTTATTAATACAAGTGTACCGTAATAATAACACTTAAGTGTGTTTACACAAACAATACAGTGCTTTAAAAACAATGTTTGACTTATTTTCACTTGTATTAATAAGAATAACACATAAGTGTGTTTACACCACAATACACTGCATTAAAAACAATGTCTGACTTATTTTTACACTTGTATTAATAAGAACACAAAAGTGTGTTTACAAAAACAATACACTGCATTAAAAACAATGTTTGACTTATTCTTATTAATACAAGGGTAATAATAACACTTAAGTGTGTTTACACCAACAATACACTGCTTTAAAAACAATGTTTGACTTATTTTTACACTTGTATTTATAATAATAACACTTAAGTGTGTTTACACCAACAATACACTGCATTAAAAACAATGTTTAACTTATTCTTATTAATACAAGTGTAATAATAACACTTAAGTGTGTTTACACCAACAATATAATGCATAAAAAACAATGTTTGACTTATTTTTCCACTTGTATTAATAAGAATAACACTTAAGTGTGTTTACAAAAACAATACACTGCCTTACAAACAATGTTTGACTTATTTTTACACTTGTATTAATAATAAGTGAATAATGTTCAGTTGCTTGTCATGGCCACAGCTTGACCCTGGAACAGACTAGTGCTAGCAGAACTAATGCTTACATTGGTGTACATCTGAGGGAGTCTGGAGAACAAGTAGAGCACGGACGACACGGAGCCAATAGAGAAACCAATGATCTCTTTGGGCGTGAAGGACTGGAAGAAAAAGAAGACAATAGAATTTGAACAATAAACAACTCCATTTATTAGCTTTTTAAATCATAATTTAAAAAATGTATTTTAAAAAGTGTATAAAACTAGAGGTGGGAATCTTTGAGCAAAGTCACGATTCAATTTGAGTCTTAGAATGATGATTCATTTCATCCATTCATATCGATTCCATAGTGCATTATTTTGTATAATAATTACAACACAACCTTTTAATAAAAAGGTTACTAAACCTCCTTTTGGTTGCTAAAGGAAGACATATACCCGCATGGAGGAAAAATTATTAATAAAATATATATATATACACACACTTTTAGATATACTTTTTTTACATCACATTTTTTTTAAATAGGGGATAAAATTACAATCAGAATAAATAAGACTCGCAGTTCGAATGCTCCCCTATATATTACTACAAAACATGTATTTCAATTGTAAAACTTGGCTGACAGCATATTTTTCACCCTATAATAGATGTATTTGTATTTATTTAAAGATGTCAGCGTGTACTCCTTTTATTGTGTGAATGCTCCAAACATTCACACATGCACTACACCAAAATTCATCTATTATTCTTCTTCTCCACATTTTGGCGCGCTCTAACTTCCACAGTTTCACCCGATTTAAACTGTTCCGACTTCAAATTGTTCAGCCTATTTGGGAATCGTGGGCTTTCCCTTGAGAAATTCCAAAAATTCCCAGATTTCCCAGAATTCCAGGTCTTCCAGGAAATTTTCCCCCATTCAAAATGAATTGGCCATTTTTCTAACTTCCACCATTTCCACATTTTTCAACCAATCAAACCATTCCACCTTCAACACATTCCACCATTCTGGAAATTCAAACTATCATTTTTTCAAGTTCAAAAAAATTTCAGGAATTCCCGTTTATTCAAGCCTTTTTTTCTGTCGACTACTCCTTCCACATTTTTCAACCCACTTCAACCGTTCCCCCGTCAAAACATTCCTCAGGACAAAAAAATATATATTTTTTTTAACTGGAATTTTTTTTCCGGTTTTCTCAAAATTCCGTAATATCATTTTTCAATTCAAAATGTTACTACTTCAACATCCATCCATCCATCCATATTCTACCGCTTGTCCCTTTCGGGGTCGCAGGAGCCTATCTCAGCTGCATTCAGGCTCGACCGATTAGAAAAATTCCAAAACCAACCATTTCAACTCATTTACAACATTCCCTTTTTTTTGCATTTTCATAAAAATTCCATCTTTTCCGAAATTCCATGAAATTCCCACTGAAATGAATGGGACATTTTTCAAAGTTCCACAACTCCTATATTTTTCATCCAATTTAAAAATATTCAGCCTGTTCAGGAATTGTGTGCTCCCTTTCAACAATTATACAAAAAAATTCCCGGATTTCCTAGATTTCCCAGTTTTTAGGGACATTCTCCCCATTCAAAATGAATTATCCATTTTACAAACTTCCACAATTCCCAAATGTTTTCACCGATTCAAAGCATTCCACCTCAACACCTTCAATTCATCCTGGAAATTCAAACAACCATTTTTCCACATTCAACAAATTTCCAGGAATTCCTGTTTTTTTTCTAACCTTATTTCCAACCTTTTTTGTGCAGTGACTCCATTCACATTTTCAACTAATTTCAACCGTTCCACTGTCCAAACATTCTGCTAACATCCCGCTTTTCCCAAAATTCCCAAATTTCCCATTGATATGAATGGGACATTTTTCCAAGTTGCACAAATCCCACATGTTTCAACCTATTTAAACCATTCCAACATTAACACATTCCACTCAACCTGGACATGCAAACTAATTTCCAAGTTCAAAACCAATTTCCGTTTTTTTCTGGAAATTGAAACTCTTCAACATTCAATCCATTCCAACATTCAAACTATTCTTACATTCATACTACACATTCTGTCAGCATTTCAGTTCAACTTCAGCATTGGAGAATTCACACACACAATTCCTTCAGGAATTGCCTCATCTAGTTGCTACTGCATTTTTTTGGCCAATAATTAGTAGTGTTTTGATTAATGTCATTAATGTGCACAAAACATAATTACGACTAAACAAATGTAATTGTTTACAAATGTTATAAATTATTTTTCTTATAAAAATAAATACATGTACTGTGGTTAAAAAAAAAAGCAACAAATAGGTTACTGTACGATTCATTTTATTATCAATTAAATGTGTAAATAATGTACATTTTAGGATTCAAATAAATTGGAATTTTATCACACTGCAAACTTTTGTTAGAACATGTTTAGTGTATATATCATTAATATTATTATTGGATACAATGTGTTCATATAGATGTGTCCCAACCAGGAAAACACCTGAATTTGCAGAGGCTTTTGAAAAAAAATAGCCATATTTTAAGGCTTTTTTCATCAAAAAACATTGAATTGTTGTGATTTTATGACCGTTCTAAAAATGTCTTGGAAAACTATGTATTGATGTTTTACTTGTTTTATATCATCCAAACTTTGAAGGCAAAACTGCATGGCAGTAAAAGCACATTTTGGCCAAAATGTGCGGAGAAGTTGGAGAAATAAGTAAATAATAACTAAATATGTGCATGCATTGTCATAAACTATTGGGATGGTTGTGCTGATAATTTTTATTGTACTGTAATTTAAATAAATGTAATTAAAAACAAAATTAAACTTTTTTTTTAATGTAAAACAATGACAAAATTTGATCAAAATAAATAATTATTACTTTGTATTAAAAAACATTTTTTTTACATTTCAATTAATGATACATAAGCTATTTTCTTACATTTCAATTGTTTTTAATTTAAAAAAAAATGGTTTTATTCCAAATAGATTAAAAATGTATTATAAAATTAATCAAAAACATTTTATAAAAACATTTAATTACAAGCAATGATACAATTCGATCAACAAATTACATTTTAATATATTTAATTAAAATGTTTAAAATTTCAAACCAACAAAATGTGATACAAATAAATTACATTTTAATAAAAAAAATTATTTAAAAAGATTTTAAATTTCAAACGATGATACAATTTGATCAACATAAATATGTTTATACATTTGAATATATATTTTTAATTAAAGACATTTTTTAATTTCAAACAATGATACAGTTAGATCAAAATAAATGACATTTTATTTGAAAAAATGTATTTAAAAAAAATTCATTTTAAACAATTATACTATTTGATCAACATAAATATCTTATTACATTTGAATATATATATATTTTTAAATAAAAACATATTTTCATTTCAAACATTGATACAATTTGATCAAAATATATGATTACATTTAAAATTTAAAACATTTTTTCATTTCAAACAATGAATTGAGAAACATATTTTATTACATTTTATTTATTTTTAAAATTAAAAACATTTACTATTTCAAACAATGACAAAATTTGATCAAAATAAATAATTACATTTTAATAAAAAATATTTTAAAAACGTTTCTTAAATTTCAAACTGATACAATTTGTTCACATTAAATATTTTTTTGTACATTTTAATATATATTTATTTTTTTAAATAAAAACATTTTACATTTCAAACAATGATACAGTTAGATGAAAATAAATCACTTTTTTTGCCCATAATAAACTTGTGGAGTTTTTAAAAGTGGATCAAAGTGTAAGATAATCAAAGTGTAAGATAATTTTATTAAATTTAGCAACATGTGACGTTGAAAAGTATTTCATTTCTGGTTGAAACTTGAGTTGTTTTTAAAGATAAAAAAGTAAAAAAAAAAAAGGGTCTGACCCTGACAGCAGCAAGATTAGTGTTGGACAGCAACGTGCGCCCTGTGTACTGGGATGACATCACTTCCTGTCGGGCGGCGCCCCACCCTGGGAGGTCGGTGAAGCCTGTCGTGAAGCCCAGGACGCAGGCCACGCCCACCAGGTGGAACACCCTCCTGCCTGGAGACAATGTTCAGCGTCAGAAAATAACACACCCAAAGGTCAGCCGTGAAGAGTGACATGTGATGATAGCATGACATCCACTTCCTGTGTCTGGAGTACACACCAGACAACGACCACAGCAGAACAATTAGTTCCCTTAAAGTTATGCTGACTCTTTCACCCTACACAGCATCAAAATAATATATATAATCATATAACTCAGTGAAATTATCCATAAAAAAATACTTTCTGAGTTATATAATCATATAACTCAGTGAAATTATCCATAAATTAATAACTTTCACTCCTCTCTGAGCTGCCACCGTATCGTGGTAGAGGAGTTTGCGTGTCCCAATGATCCTAGGAGCTATGTTGTCCGGGGGCTTTATGCCCCCTGGTAGGGTCCCCCAAGACAAACTGGTCCTAGGTGAGGGATCAGACAAAGAGCAGCTCGAAGACCTCTATGAAAAATACAATCGAAGGACCCAGATTTCCCTCGACCGGACGCTGGTCACCGGGGCCCCCCTCTGGAGCCAGGCCCAGAGGTGGGGCACGATGGCGAGCGCCTGGTGGCCGGGCCTGTCCCCATGGGGCCCGGCCGGGCACAGCCCGAAGAGGCAAGGTGGGTCTCCCCTCCAATGACCTCACCACCCATAGCAGGGGCCATAGAGGTCGGGTGAATTGTGAGCTGGGCGGAAGCCGAAGGCAGGGCACTTGGCGGTCCGATCCTCGGCTACATAAGCTAGCTCTTGGGACGTGGAACGTCACCTCGCTGGGGGGTAGGGGCCTGAGCTAGTGCGCTAGATGGAGAAGTTCCGGCTAGATATAGTCGGACTCACTTCGCCGCACAGCAAGGACTCTGGAACCAGTTCTCTCGAGAGGGGATGGACTCTCTTCCGTTCTGGCGTTGCCAGCAGTGAGAGGCGACGGGCTGGGGTGGCAATTCTTGTTTCCCCCCGGCTCAAAGCCTGCACGTTGGAGTTCAACCCAGTGGACGAGAGGGTAGCTTCCCTCCGCCTTCGGGCTACCCCCCTTTTTGGATTCACTCGAGGGAGTACTGGAGAGTGTTCCCCCGGGTGATTCCCTCATTCTACTGGGGGACTTCAACGCTCATATTGGCAACGACAGTTAAACCTGGAGAGGCGTGATTGGGAAGAATGGCCGCCCGGATCTGAACCTGAGTGGTGTTTTGTTATTGGACTTTTGTGCTTGTCACAGATTGTCCATAACAAACACCATGTTCAAACATAAGGGTGTCCATATGTGCACTTGGCACCAGGACACCCTAGGCTGCAGTTCCATGATCGACTTTGTAATTGTGTCATCGGATTTGCGGCCTCATGTTTTGAACACTTGGGTGAAGAGAGGGGCGGAGCTTTCTACCGATCACCACCTGGTGGTGAGTTGGCTGCGATGGTGGGGGAGGATGCCGGACAGACCTGGCAGGCCCAAATGCATTGTGAGGGTTTGCTGGGAACGCCTAGCAGAGTCTCCTGTCAGAGAGAGTTTCAATTCCTACCTCCGGAAGAACTTTGAACATGTCACAAGGGAGGCGCTGGACATTGAGTCCGAGTGGACGATGTTCCGTACCTCTATTGTCGAGGCGGCCGATTGGAGCTGTGGCCGCAAGGTGGTTGGTGCCTGTCATGGCGGTAATCCTAGAATCAGAACCCGCTGGTGGACACCAGCGGTGAGGGATGCCGTCAAGCTGAAGAAAGAGTCCTATTGGGTTCTTTTGGCTCACAGGACTACGCAGGCAGCAGACAGGTACCGACAGGCCAAGGGGTGTGCGGCTTCAGCGGTCGCGGAGGCAAAATCGCGGACCTGGGAGAAGTTCGGGGAAGCCATGGAAAACGACTTTGAAGCGATTCTGGACCACCATCAGCCGCCTCAGGAAAGGGAAGCAGTGCACTGTCAACACCTTGTATGGTGAGGATGGTGTTCTGCTGACCTCCACTGCGGATGTTGTGGAGGAATACTTCGAATACCTCCTCAATCCCACCAACACGTCTTCCTATGAGGAAGCAGTGCCTGGGGAATCTGTGGTGGGCTCTCCTATTTCTGGGGCTGAGGTTGCAGAGGTAGTTAAATATCTCCTCGGTGGCAAGGCCCCGGGGATGGATGAAAACCGCCCAGAGTTCCTTAAGGCTCTGGATGCTGTGGGGTTGGCTTGGTTGACAAGACTCTGCAACATCGTGTGGACATCGGGGCGGTACCTCTGGATTGGCAGAGCGGGCGGGTGGTGGTTCCTCTCTTTAAGAAGGGGAACCGCAGGGTGTGTTCCAACTATCGTGGGATCACACTCCTCAGCCTTCTCGGTAAGGTCTATTCAGGTGTACTGGAGAGGAGGCTACGCCGGATAGTCGAACCTCGGATTCAGGAGGAACAGTGTGGTTTTCGTCCTGGTCTTGGAACTGTGGACCAGCTCTATACTCTCGGCAGGGTCCTTGAGGGTGCATGGGAGTTTGCCCAACTAGTCTACATGTGCTTTGTGGACTTGGAGAAGGCATTCGACCGTGTCCCTCGGGAAGTCCTGTGGGGAGTGCTCAGAGAGTATGGGGTAAAGGACTGTCTGATTGTGGCGGGCCACTCCCTGTATGAGCAGTGTCAGAGCTTGGTCCGCATTGCCGGCAGTAAGTCAGACACATTTCCAGTGAGGGTTGGACTCCGCCAAGGCTGCTTTTTGTCACCGATTCTGTTCATAACTTTTATGGACAGAATTTCTAGGCGCAGTCAGGGCGTTGAGGGTATCTGGTTTGGTGGCTGCAGGATTAGGTCTCTGCTTTTTGCAGATGATGTGGTCCTGATGGCTTCATCTGGCCAGGATCTTCAGCTCTCACTGGATCGGTTCGCAGCCGAATGTGAAGCGACTGGGATGGGAATCAGCACCTCCAAGTCCGAGTCCATGGTTCTCGCCCGGAAAATGGTGGAGTGCCATATCCGGGTTAGGGAGGAGATCTTGCCCCAAGTGGAGGAGTTGAAGAACCTCGGAGTCTTGTTCACGAGTGAGGGAAGTGTGGATCGTAAGATCGACAGGCGGATCGGTGCGGCGTCTTCAGTAATGCGGACACTGTATCGATCCGTTGTGGTGAAGAAGGAGCTGAGCCGGAAGGCAAAGCTCTTTATTTACCGGTCGATCTACGTTCCCATCCTCACCTATGGTTATGAGCTTTGGGTTATGACCGAAAGGACAAGATCACGGGTACAAGCGGCCGAAATAAGCTTCCTCCGCCGGGTGGCGGGTCTCTCCCTTAGAGATAGGGTGAGAAGCTCTGTCATCCGGAAAGAGCTCAAAGTAAAGCCGCTGCTCCTCCACATCGAGAGGAGCCAGGTGAGGTGGTTCGGGCATCTGGTCAGGATGCCACCCGAACGCCTCCCTAGGGAGGTGTTTCGGGCACGTCCGACTGGTAGGAGGCCACGGGGAAGACCCAGGACACGTTGGGAAGACTATCTCTCCCGGCTGGCCTGGGAACGCCTCGGGATCCCCCGGGAGGAGCTGGACGAAGTAAATGGGGAGAGGGAAGTCTGGGCTTCCCTGCTTAGGCTGCTGCCCCCCGCCACCCAACCAAAACAAATAATAATATAATTCAGTTAAATTAGGTTAAAATAATCCATAAATAACATCCATCCATCCATTTTCTACCGCTTATTCCCTTTGGGGTTGCGGGCCATAAATAACAAACAACATTCAGTTAAAAAAGAGGTGAAGTAATCCATAAACAACAACATTCAGAATAAAATTAGGTGAAATAATCTCTAAATAATAACATTCAGTGGAAAAAAATAGAAATAATCCACAAGCAACTCATTGAAAAATAAGGTAAAATAATCTATAAATGAGGTAAAATAATCCATGAATGACAACATTCAGAATAAAATGAGGTAAAATAATCTATAAGTAACAGTCAGAATAAAATGAGGTAAAATAATCCATAAACAACAACATTCAGAATAAAATTAGGTAAAATAATCTATAGGTAACATTCAGAATAAAATGAGGTAAAATAATTCATAAATAACATTCAGAATAAAATGAGGTAAAAATAATCTATAAATAACATTCAGAATAAAATGAGGTAAAATAATCCATAAATAACAGCAGTCAGAATAAAATGAGGTAAAATAATCCACAAGTAACATTCAGGTAAAACGAAGGTGAAATAGTCCATAAATGTAGACAAAAAAGAACAAGATAAAGCATATATACACCCAACTATGGTGAGGTGTGAAAGCGGAACTTCAAAAGAGTCATGTGATTGATGAGTCAATCATCGTCACTCTTACACACTTGAAATGAACTCAGTGTTAGCGTTAAATAGTAGGAGAAAACTCACTTTCCTCCATTTTGTTCCTGGTCTTGTAGTACAAGTACATGGCCAGCATCATCAGGTCTGCAAGCACGTAGTAGACTGCAGTGTAGGTCTGATTGGAACACAAAGTCATTACTTTCACACACTCATCAACACTCATCACAACATCATCCATTACTTTCATATATTCATCATCACTCATTACAACATCATCCATTACTTTCACACATTCATCATCACAACATCAACCATTACTTTCACACATTCATCATCACTCATTAACGACAACAATACAAGGTGTGGCCCCTGCTGATGTGTAAATACTAGTACACAATAAAACATACAAAGTGGAACAAGAGAGCAAAGAGGTGAAATGTAACAAGAAAAAGTTGTAATGTTGACTCTAACAAGACAAGTTTTTTTAAATGTAATTGTTCAAAAAATAATGAATCAAAATCAATGTTGTTATGAATTAGACATATTTAAGTTCTTCACACTATGGAAAACATTTTGAAGAAAAAAAAAGCATATTTTGTCTGTTTGACATGAAAAAAAATTCAAAATAAAATTTACAAAAAACTAAAGAAAAACTTAAAAATAAAAATGCATAAAACAATTTAAAGCATTGTTTGTTTTTTATACAAATTTAAAATTGACAGATAGATCTGAAGTTCAACTGGAGACTTCAATGTTGAAAGTAAAAAATATTTTTAGTGGGATTTTATTTTTTAAATGATTGCTCAAAAATAATAATGAATCAAAATCAATGTTATGCATTATTGATGTATTAAAGGCTTTAAATAACATCAAATATTCCACTTTTTAAATATTTTTGGAGAAAATATTTCATATTTTGCAATAAAATAGGGTTTTGACAAAAAGGGCCTAAAATATAAAAACAAAAAACTTTATATGGACAGATGGACCTGAAATTGAATGAAATAATAATAATCTGGAGTTTTTCCACAAACGTTTGTGAAAGTACTAACTCATGCTCATCTAATCATATTTTTGCGTTGCTCGATTCACCACTGCACTATTATTTATTAGCCTTGCACATATTAGTCATTTTAGCACTTGTTTGTAATTTCAGTGAATTGTCAATGTAAGTGTCGTTGAAACTTACACTTAATATTTTTGTTTTAAGGGTTAATATTTTCTGTTGAAAATGATTATGGTTGTGAATTCATGTTACATTTTTTGTAAATAAGACATATTTTGTTTACTATAAAAAGGGCAATTTATTTCCTTTGTTACACCGCTATTCTCGCGAGGTTTTGGTTTACTATTAGAAGTTGCGAGACCTGCATTCGCCCAGACATGCAAAGGACTTTGAGCGAGCCATCAGCAGCAGCAAGAACATTTGGCGAGCTGAACAAGTATGCACAAGACTGAAATATTTGCTGCCCAAGAACCTCCGAAGTGGCAGGCGGCAGGGCCGGCCCGTGGCATAGGCCGTATAGGCAAATGCTAAGGGCGCCGTCCATCAGGGGGCGCCACGCCAGTGCCACAAATGTTGGAGAAGAAAAAAAAAAGAAAAAAAAAGTTGGTATTATTATTTCTAAATACAAAAAATAATCCCACGTTAATTAAAATGCAAAGTAAAGCCTTTTTAATAGAACAATTATTTGTTACAACATTACGCCCCCTATCCCCCGCACGGTGCGCCCCCTCCCTTCCCGTATCATGACTCTTTTTGGACGTCACCACATCAAAAAATCAACACAAGATGTCAAAACGGCCAAAACTGTCAGGTGCCCAGGGAAGAAAAAAGAGAAAAGAAGAGGAGTAGAAACGAGAAAAGACAGAGTTAGCAGGTAGGTAACGTTAGCCTACATGAAATTATTTGTCTGTTACAGAATGTGATAGTAACCTGGCTTTTTAGCATTAAGCTAATGTTACATGATTCGGCAATTGCTAATCAATAAATAGCTAGTTCTGTTTTAACGTCGGGTTAATATTGTGGAGGGGGCTCAATTGTTATGGAAAATAATAATGTAACGTTAGGTAATTACAGTACTCACCTTACATTCCTCAGGGACATTTGTATTAGATCTTTTAAGCAGGTGTTTTTTGTTTACATTGTTATTGCCTTCTGGTTAGCTAATGTTTGCCCTGCAGGTAATAGTCACTTGTCCACCCCTTTATATATTAGGTATAGTTGTAAGTAAAAAAAAAAGACAGGTCAAAGACAAAGCTATTCGGTTTCTTGTGAGTATATACACTTCACTGCCGATGTGGGGGGGCGCCACCTAAAATCTTGCCTAGGGCGCCAGATTGGTTAGGGCCGGGCCTGGCAGGCGGCCACGAGTTTTCACGGCATAAACCCAAGTAAAGAGCCCGTCTTTAAGAAGCCGTGCCTGTGTTGTCATTTCGGAGCCACAGTGAAAACTCGCCCAGCCCAGCGCCGGTGAGAAGCACGTAAAGACGTCAGCAGGTGCAGTGGGTGACGGTTCCGTGGTGCGACACCAGAGGGCGCCATTACCAAAGCTCATCACACACAAGCAACCAAGCAATGCATGTAAAATGTTATAAGAATGAGTACAGTGGAAATTAAGAAAGGACAGTGCTAAAGGAAAAACGAGTGGTTTAAGTCAAGTTTAAAGGTCCACTATAAGTTTCTACAGCATATTTGTCAAACGTTACTTGATTTTTACTGTATCTCAAAGTGATGCATTGTTGTTGAATTAAGAGTTTTGTGCATTTTGCTTAAGGTCAAAACAGCATTTTAAGTTTCTAAAAAGATATTTATAAGTTAAAGTCCAACTAAGCAAATTTGAAGAAGTATTTTTGGAATTTAAACAGTGTGTTAACCAAATGCTAAAGATGACTGACAAAGATAAAGAAGAGTTACCACTTAACGAAGTTGCAGAACATGATGAAGTGCAAGCTACAGAACAACAAACTGTTCGTAAAAGTGAAAGACTAAGAACATTAACCGAAAAGGGTAAAGAGCTTCAAGTGGAGAAACTAAAGAGACTCCAACACAAATATGCACTCGTTTTTGAAAAATGGAGATATGAAGCAAGATTGAGCAGAGTAATGCTGAGAAAGGAAGCTTCAGAAAGTGAATTAAAGGAGTTAATCAATAACATAAACATCACTTGTAAAGATGTGCAAGTCGTTTATGACCAGATACGTCAAATACAATCTCCTGAAGCAGACATTAGACGTAAAGTTGATGCATGCACGTCATTCTCCGGATTTATAGTCAACAGAGCTGAGAAATGGCTTGGAGGAGACATTGAGGATGACGAAGAATCGTGGCCAGATGTCAGATCATGCTTAGGATCTGAAAGTTATAGATCAAGGTCAATATCACAAAGGTCCAAAAGTGGTTCAGGACAATCCTGCTCACAAATAATAAAAAGAATGGAAGCTGAAGCTGAAGCAGCTGCATCTCAAGAAATACTAGCAGTAATGGACGAGCAGGAAAAGGAAACAGCTGAACTACAAAAATTGGAATTTGAGAATTTTGCAAGGCAACAAGCAATAGAAGAGCAGCGTAGAAAGATCGACCGCTTGGAAGAAGTTAAGAAAATGAATGCTGCCAAAGCTCGCGTAAAGGTTTACGATGAAGTTGAAAGTACTGCTGAAAGTCGAAGTTTGTTACACAGTATTAAAGCAGCGAGTGAAACCCAAGCAATCCCTATCACACCAAGCACTCCCTTTCAAGCTATAAACACAACCCAAGTCTTTCATACTACAAGCTATGCGTTTGCTCCACACATTCAACAAACTCCTATCATACAAGCAAAGGCCACAAGTCAAACACTCAAAGCATCAAGTCCACCATTCATCCCTCAAGACACACAAGTTCAAATGGTTGTAACGCAACCACAGTCAAACTCGGATATAGTTAGCATACTAGCAGAAGCAATAAGTGCAAATCGACTTCCAACTCCAGAACCTGCATTGTTCACTGGAGACCCACTGAAGTTCAAAGACTGGCAGTTGTCATTCGAATCCTTAATTGAAAGAAAGAACATTCCCAAAAATGAGAAACTTTACTATCTCAGGAAGTATCTCGGTGGATCTGCAAAAAGAGCAGTAGAAGGATTTTTCCTATTAGGCACAGATGAAGCGTACGACTCAGCTTGGAAAGTGCTGGAAAAGCGTTTTGGAGATCTGTTCACCATAGGAAAATGCTTTAGAGACAAGCTTCATGGTTGGCCGAAAATAAGCTACAAAGATGGAAGTGAGTTAAGGGAATTTGCTGACTTTCTTGGAAGTTGTGAAGCTGCGATACCACACATAAAGGTATTAGAAGTTCTCAATGATTGTATGGAAATTCAGAGACTCTTGTTGAAACTTCCAGATTGGTTGACTACAAGATGGAACCGCACAGCCATGAAAATAAGACGAACAAATAATGGAGAGTATCCATCCTTCCGCACGTTTGTGGAGTTTGTGTCTATGGAAGCTGACTTAGCGTGCGATCCCATAGCCTCAATGCAAGCACTCAAAGGTTTGGACACAAGTAAACCCAAACATTCACGCAGTCAAGTCATTCAAGCAGAAGCGTTTACTACAAACTCAAGTCACTCAAAAAGCTCAGGTCACACATATACTGTAACCTGTCTCTTCTGCAAAAGGAATGGCCACACGCTTGATAAATGTTTCAAGTTCACGGAAAAAATGGTTCAAGATCGTATCAAGTTTGCACAGACAGAAAAGCTGTGTTTCGGATGTTTAAAGACTGGACATCATTCAAAGAAGTGCGATAAAAGGAGCACATGTGAGAAATGTCAAAGGAGACATCCTACATGTCTGCATGATGACAAGTTCATGGAACGTAAAAAGGCAACACCTGCAAAGAGTGAAGATAACTCTCAAGACAAAGTAGACACTAAAGTCACAAAGGATGAAGACAAATCTACCGCAATCTCTAACAGGGTAACTCAAGACACCTCAAGCACATTGACATCCTCTACACTACCTGTCTGGGTCTCATCCACAAACCACCCAGAGAAAGAAGTTCTAGTGTATGCGCTTCTCGACTCACAGAGCGATACATCTTTCATCTTGGATGAAGTAGCTCAAGATCTCAACACAGATAAAAGCAAAGCCAGTCTGCGGCTATCTATGTCTGCCAAGTCAACAGTTATACCATGTGAGAAGCTGGTAAACCTTCAGGTCAGAGGATATAAGTGGGGAAAGAAAATCATATTACCACCAGTCTTTACTAGAGAGTTTATCCCAGTTAACAGGTCACATATCCCGACGTCTGAAACCGCTTTGAGGTGGCCTCATCTGGAAAAGCTAGCAGATAAGTTACCACCAATGCTCGATTGTGAAGTTGGCCTTCTTATCGGCTATAACTGTCAACAAGCCCTTCTACCAAGAGAAGTTCTTGCAGGCAAAGAAAACCAACCCTACGCACAGCTAACCGATCTCGGCTGGAGCATAGTTGGTTGCTCGTCTCAAGTCCACAATCACAATGATGCCATCGGCACAAGTCACAGACTCATTGTGTGTGAAGTAACTCCTGTGTCACAACCAGCAGTTGAACTCAAACAAGAAGTGCGTTTTGTATGCAGAACTCAAGTAAAGGAAGTCAGTCCTATTGATGTGATAAAGGCTTTGGAATCTGACTTCTCTGAGCATGCAACAGACGACAATCCAATTTCTCAAGAAGACATTTTGTTCATGACAAAGGTGACAAAAGGCATACGACAAAAGGAAGACGGTCACTACGAACTTCCACTACCATTCAAAACAGACAATCCAAATCTTCCAAACAACAAACAATATGCTGAACACAGATTGTCTTCATTGGAACGTAGACTCAAAAGGGATGAGAAATACTACAAGGATTATGTCAAGTTTATGGACGACATCATAACCCATGGAGACGCAGAAAGAGTCCCAGTACAAGAGCTGGATAGCACGACAGCGTGGTACATCCCTCACCACGGGGTTTACCACCCCTATAAGCCTGCAAAGATCCGCGTGGTTTTTGATTGTTCTGCCCGTTTCCAGGAAACATCTCTCAACGATCATCTTCTGACTGGACCAGACCTCACCAACGCACTGGTCGGAGTGTTATGCAGCTTCAGAAAGGGTCCCATTGCCTTCATGTGTGACGTGGAGAGAATGTTCCATCAATTCTATGTTGTCAAGGAACATCAAGACTACCTGAGATTTCTCTGGTGGGACAAAGGTGATTTGAACTCTGAACCTTCAGTGTACAGGATGAAAGTGCACCTTTTCGGGGCAGCTTCCTCTCCCGGATGCTGTAACTTTGGACTCAAACATCTTGCATCTCAAGGTAAAGACAAATTCAGCAAAGAGACTGTCAAGTTCATCCAAAGAGGTTTTTACATTGATGATGGACTTGCTAGTGTAACGTCAACAGCCGAAGCTATAAAGCTGGTCGAAGAGTCAAGAGCACTTTGCAAGACAGGCAAACTCCATTTGCATAAGTTTGTGTCAAACAATAAAGAAGTGCTCGAAGCAATTCCCCAAGAAGAACAAACTCAAGCCAAAGACCAAGACCTGGCTCTTGGAGAACCCCACGTTGAACGCGCACTCGGAGTACAATGGTGTATCGAGGCAGATGAATTTCAATTCAGAGTCCAAGTCAAAGACAACCCGTTGACAAGGAGAGGGGTGCTCTCGACCGTTGCATCAGTCTATGACCCCCTTGGGTTTGTCGCCCCATTCATACTGATTGGAAAGCAAATACTCCAAACGTTGTGCAAAGACAAAGTAAATTGGGACGACGATCTCCCAGACCACATAATACCACGGCGGGAAGCATGGTTGAGAGACCTGCCCAAACTGGCAGCTCTGAAAATCCCACAAAGTTACTCACAAGACAGCAATGTTGTACAGTACGAGTTACATAACTTCTCAGACGCAAGCCTAGAAGGTTATGGCGCATGTTCATACGTCAGAGCAATAAGTAAAGAAGGAAAAATCAGTTGTTCACTAGTCATGGGTAAAGCGAGAGTTGCACCGACTAAACAAACCACCATACCAAGACTCGAACTATCATCAGCCGTGACTTCAGTCCGCAACGCAGATGTAATCAAGCGAGAACTGGAAATTGAAAATCTCAAGGAATATTATTGGTCAGATTCACAAGTCGTATTGGCATACATATCCAACGATGCAAAAAGATTTCACACATTCGTCGCCAATCGAATCCAACGAATAAGACAAAGCACAAGTCCTGAAAAATGGCAGCACGTCAGCTCAGAAAACAACCCTGCTGATCATGCCTCAAGAGGTTTAAGTGCAACTCAGCTGAAAGAATCAAACTGGTTAAAAGGCCCAGATTTCCTTTGGAAACAAGATATTCCAGTCAATGAGGAAATAGTGGGAGAGATCGAAGAAACGGATCCCGAACTCCGTAAAGGTCACACGCACACAACACAGTCAAAGGAAGCAAACCCAGTGCTACAACATTTACAGAAATGTTCCGATTGGTCAAGAGCAATAAAGGCCATCGCCAGACTCAAGAGATTCATCAAAGAATATAAAGGTATCCAACAAAGAACGAACAAAGTCACAGATCTTGAAGAGAGAAAGGATGCAGAAGTGTTCATCATCAAGCTAGAGCAAAGAGAAGCTTTCCCTGAGGAAATAAAGAAAATCCGATCTCAAAAAGAAAATTCTCTACACAAGCACAACAGACTAATACAGTTGAATGCTTTCCTGGACAAGTCAGATGTTCTCAGGGTGGGAGGAAGATTATCCCAATCAGCCTTACATCATGATGTGAAACATCCCGCAATTCTTCCCAAAGAATCTCACGTGTCAGCCCTACTCGTCAAACATTACCATGAACGTGTACATCACCAAGGAAGAGGCATGACTACAAATGAATTGCGTGCAAATGGAATATGGATCTTAGGATGTGGAAATGTTGTTTCATCGCACATCTACCGCTGTGTTAAGTGTAGAAAATACAGAAAAGCTGCAAAGGTCCAACAGCGACAGAAATGGCAGAAAGTTTCAAGAAACCTGCAAGTAAATGATATTGTGATCATACAGGATGACAACGCTCCAAGATGTAAATGGAAACTAGCTCGAGTGATAGAAACTTTGGAAAGCCCAGACGGCAAAGTTCGAAAGGTGAAGTTGAAGACCAGTGAAACCACTTTTGACAAAAGGAAACCACTGACGAGACTGATATACCTAGAAAGACCTATTCACAAAGTCGTGACCCTACTTGAGACTGACTTACACAGTAAGATAGACTCTAACCAGGATACTTCTTAGAAAATCACATTGAGAGACAATGAGTGATTTTGGTGGGAGTGTAAGTGTCGTTGAAACTTACACTTAATATTTTTGTTTTAAGGGTTAATATTTTCTGTTGAAAATGATTATGGTTGTGAATTCATGCTACATTTTTTGTAAATAAGACATATTTTGTTTACTATAAAAAGGGCAATTTATTTCCTTTGTTACACCGCTATTCTCGCGAGGTTTTGGTTTACTATTACTATCACGGCATAAACCCAAGTAAAGAGCCCGTCTTTAAGAAGCCGTGCCTGTGTTGTCATTTCGGAGCCACAGTCAATATTTTTCACAATGAACACGTGAGCACAGCCTATCAAGTCAAATTCCTTGTGTGTTAAAAATACTTGGCCAAATACAACATTTACAATAGCTAAAAAGCTTGCATAAAATGCTAGCATGCTAATGTTAGCATGCTAATCTAAACAACATTAGCATAAAGCGTTAGGATGTTAACGTTGGCATACATTTAAGATGGCGCCAAGCATCAAAATCTATTATTTTTATGTTTAAATAAACAACAATAGCTAAAAAGCTTGTATAAAACATTAGCATGCTAATGTTAACATGCTACCATGTGACCAGATAAGAGGAAATACCAAAATGTACTATTTGTAGGTGTAAATATACAAAACTAGCTAACATAAAACACTGACAGGCTAATATAAGAGACTTTAACCTACTTCCAAGCTGGCGCCAAGTATCTAAATTCATGATTTTTAGTTTCAAAACATACAACAATAACAAAAAAGCTTGCATAATACATTAGCATGATAATATAAAAAAAAATAATAGCATACATTCATGAGGGCGCCAAGCATCAAAATCCACAATATTTAGGTTTAAACATACAAATTTTGCCAAAAAGCTAGAATAAAATGTTAGCGTGCTAATGTGTACATACTAAAATGTGAACAGAGAAATACCAAAATGAACTATTTGTAGGTGTAAACATCCAAAATTAGCAGAAAAGCTAACATAAAACAGTAACATGCTAATATAAGAGACTTTAATGTACTTCCAAGTATCAAAATTCATTACATTTAGGTTGAAACATACAAAACTTAGCTAAAAAGCTTGCATAAAAACATTAACATGCTAATATAACAGATATTAGCATAGAGCCTTAGCATGCTAACATAAAAGACATTAGCATATTTTTAAGATGGCGCCAAGCATCAAAATCCATGATTTTTAGGTTTAAACATACAACATTTTGCTTAAAAGCTAGCATACAAACATAGAAAATACAACTTAGCGTACTTATAAGCAGTGTTGGGTTAGTTACTGAAAACCAGTAACTAGTTACAGTTACTAGTTACTTTATTTCAAAAGTAACTCAGTTACTAACTCAGTTACTTAAACCAAAAAGTAATGCGTTACTGTGAAAAGTAACTATTTAGTTACTTATATATATATTTTTTAATTTTTTTAAGGCCCCATAATGCCCTTTTAGCCTTCATTTTAGTACTGTTATTGCACTGGAGAATAATACAATCTGTTGTTCAACTTGACATGCATTTGCATCACTGAACTCTGCTAAGCAATGTGCTCTACATACAACACACAAAGACAAAGATATGTTTTAAAGGGCCAATTTGTTTCAGACCAGAACAAATTGACAAAACTATTTTAAATAGCTGCAACTTAACATACATAAGTAACAAACAGCATAATAACAACATAGCTGTAAAACAAGAAAGGCACACACTACATACATAAAGCCTAACCAGGCGTTTTTCTCAAGGAATTATGAAATAAAATCATGTCTGAAGCCCAGAACACTCTACACATTTCCCCACTTAGTTTAGAGAAAAGGAAATATTAGCCTGGCCCACTAGTATCCCTCTCTAGGTTTGTGAACTTTATAGTCTAAACATTTAGAGTGATGTGATAATCAAACACTCTAAAAGTTTAAAATGAAAGAGTATATAAGAGAATTGACAGAGTGTGTGTACCTTCACGTGTGCAGTGCCTCGTTAAAATCCAGCCGCTGTTGGAGGTGGAGGTGAGTGTGTCTCTTTACTAGCTTCGTCGAAGCATGTTGTTTTTGTCGCTGTTTCAGCATATTTGAAACTTGCATTCAGCTAAAATGTTCTTTTCTTTGTGGTCGATAAAAGAAACGTACTGAAAATATCTCCATTTTAAGAAACTCGGCTTCGGGGTTCGCCATGACGTCTTGATAGTAGACACAGACACGCCCCCTCCCCCACACACACACACACACACACACACACACGTACACACAGATAGCGCGCGGCGCGCCTCTTTTTTGTCGCCTCTTCAGCAGCGACACTCAGATCTTCTCAGTTTCTAGCCGATACTACATAAAAAATAACGCAAAATAACGCAGTAACGCATCATGTAGTAACGGTAACGGAGTTACTGAATATAAAAAATAACGCGTTAGATTACTAGTTACCGCCGATAGTAACGGCGTTACAGTAACGCGTTACTTTGTAACGCGTTAGTCCCAACACTGCAAAGATAACGGCTCTATTTTAGGTTGTAAGCATACAAAATAAGCTGTATTTCTGTATTTAGGTCCTGGTCATCAAAACATTGGCATGAACAGCTGTGGCTTTATGCAACCTGATCCTGATGTTTTTCTAATAACTCCACAAGATAATATACAGCATCATATCTACCTCAGTATGCGCTTTAAAGCTGACTCGGAAGTTTGCTCCTTCCTGCTTGCTAAGGCCTTTCGAAGAGAGCTACGTTTTGCTGCGCACTTTCTCATGCGCTTCAAATCATGAAACAAAGTTTTAAAAATAAATAATCACCTGAAGCGGGAGCTGGTCGGCCAAAAAGGAGCCCACCAAGTTGCAGGTGTCGCCCCCCAGCCACAGCAGCAGGAACCAGATGGAGAGGGCGCTGTCCATGTTGCCCGTTTTGCAGGAGCTGTAATACTGCCTGCGGATGACGTCACACACGCGGCATGGCACAATGTACACTGTGTGGCGTTCAGGGGGAGTAGGACACTTACGGTAGCGAGGACATCATGAAGCAGAGGATGGACAGCAGGCCCAGGTAGATGCTGGCCATGTCTCTGCCGTCCTGGGCGCACTCGCCGAGACCTTCCCACACCCACGCGGAGCCATTGGGGCACAACGTGGTGAAGTTGCCACCCGCGGCCAACACGGAAGGTCCGCGTGTGAAAGCACCGTGCGCCAACATGGTCTGCAGAACCAAAACAAATCAATTGTAATGATTGAACACAGAGTAGAGAAAGATGAGGGGGTTTTAACACATCCAATAAAAAATCAAACATTTTAACATCTAAATGACGTCATCAATATATATGTGTGTATATGTATGTATACATATATACTGTACAATGAATCTCCACTCATGATGACGTAATCATCTTTTCGCTGTGCTCTATTCGATACAAACATAACACCAAAGGAGGGCAAAGGGTAATAAATCAACACGACTTGTTCAGACAATCCACTGATTAGATAAGGCGTTATGAATAATCTGCTAAAAGAACAACAAACATGACTTGCGTTCATTATCGTGGTTAGCAGGACAACAAATGAGAGAAGCGTTAATGAAGCTAACAAGCGAGCTAGCTCGCTTAGCTTAAGTTAGCACTGACGGCAACAATTGTGGCTTTGTCAAATCTATAAAAACGCGTCAGGCAAAAGCAAAACATGAAAAGTATTGAACGTTTCTGAACCTGCCTAGCAGCTCGGACGGCGGACGAACCTCGACGGGACAAAAGCCTCGGAGTGAGATGGTAAATAAAGCAGATTGTAAATAAACAAGCTAACTGGGATATGATTGGTTGGAGCGCCCATGTCACGTGGCACAGGGCGGGCCAATAGCAAGGGCGCGTCCTTCAAAATAAAAGGTCGGCATATTTCAGTAAACGTGTTGAATTAATCATCAATAAAAAATATATTTCAGTAAATGAGTTGGAATAATCCATCAATTAAAATATATTTCAGTAAATAAATTAAAATACATAAAAAATATTTCAGTAAATAAATTAAATTAATCCATCAATAAGCGCCCCCCGTGACCCCGAAGGGAATAAGCGGTGGAAGATGGATCGATGGATGGATGGAATACAAATATATATTAGTAAATACATTAAATTAATCCATCAATAAAAAATACATTTCAGTAAATGTGTTGAAATAATCCATAAATTAAAATATATTTCAGTAAATGAGTTGAAATAATTCATCAATAAAAATACATCAATAAAAATTGATTTCGGTAAATAAATAGAAAAAAATCCACAAATAAAAATATATTTTAGTAAATGACTTGAAATAATCCATAAAAAATATATTTCAGTAAATGAGTTTAAAAAATCTATAGATAAAAATATGTTTAAGTAAATGAGTTGAAATAATCCATAAATAAAAATATATTTCCGTAAATGAGTTGAAATAATCAATAAAAACAAATATATTTCCGTAAATGAGTTGAAATGATGAATGAATAAAAAAATATTTCAGTTAATGAGTTGAAATAATCCATCAATAAAAATATATTTCAGTAAATAAATTAAAACCAACCATAAATAAAAATATATTTCATTAAAAGAGTTGAAATAATTAATCAATAAAAATACATAAATAAAAAATAATATGCCAATTGTGTCTGATTTCGAAAATAATTCCTATTGTATGTATATATAAATGATAAACATTTGGGAATACATGTAATTGAAGTCCCCAATCCATCAAAAGAGTGTTTATGCACATGTCATATAGCTACCGGGCAAACATTTCACATGCGCTTACCACACATTAATAAACCTCGCCAAAAAATGTATCGTGTATCTGTGTGCGTGAGTCCAGTCATTAGTTAACGCTGTCGCCAGCTTTACATTTTTCGAAGGCAGTTGCTAATGAGGCAGCAATAACACAAACAATTAGCGGCTCGTTTGCGTAATCACAGCAACATTCTGCGCTCTTGTTGACTCTCCGAATGTGGCGTTCAGGGACCAGAGTAGATTACGTTTGCGTAATCACAGCAACATTCTGCGCTCTTGTTGACTCTCCGAAATGTGGCGTTCAGGGACCAGAAGCGAGCTTGTTGACGACATCAAAGTGCTCCGTTGTACGACTTCATTGTCGCTTAAAAAAAAAACCTAAATCAAAACAAAATGACAACCAGCAGAAATTCGGACAAATTATTAGGGAGTCTTACCGTTTGAAAGACGACGTAACACCGCCTAAAAAAAGGCAGAAGGAAACGATAATGTCCTACTTTGTCAGCTGACTGCGAACAGACTGCTGACTCAGGATAAGGGCTGGTCAGCGCGTGCCGGGTTTCACGCTCCAAGTCACGTGTTAAAATCACTTCCGGGTTCCATAAATTACTTTAGCACGTTATTAGATGACTATCTTGTTTGTTTCATTACACACTTTTACTATGGTCACCTGCTAAAATAACTTCCGGGTTCCATAAATGACTTTAGCACGTTATTAGATGACTATCTTGTTCGTTACATTATACACTTTTACTATGGTCACGTGTTAAAATCACTTCCTGGTTCCATAAATGACTTTAGCACGTTATTAGGGGACTATCTTGTTCGTTACATTATACACTATGGTCACGTGTTAAAATAACTTCTGGGTTCCATAAAAGACTTTAGCACGTTATTAGATGACTATCTTGTTCGTCACATTATAAACGTTTGCCTGTTAGACACACTTTTACTACGGTCACGTGTTAAAATCACTCCCTGGTTCCATAAAAGACTTTAGCACGTTATTAGGGGACTATCTTGTTCATTTTCCTCACTTTCCTCTGGCACTGTTCCACTAGCATTCAAAAAAGCGATTATTCATCTGCTCAAAAGACCTAACCTCGATCCTGACCTCATGGTAAACTACCGGCCGGTATCCCACCTTCCGTTTATCTCGAAAATCCTGGAAAAAATTGTCGCACAACAGTTAAATGTACACTTAGTGTCGAACAATCTCTGTGAACCTTTTCAATCCGGTTTCAGGGCAAATCACTCTACGGAGACAACCCTCGCAAAAATGACTAATGATCTACTGCTAACGATGGATTCTGATGCGTCATCTATGTTGCTGCTTCGTGATCTTAGCGCTGCTTTCGATACCGTCGATCATAATATTTTATTAGAGCGTATCAAAACACGTATTGGTATGTCAGACTTAGCCTTGTCGTGGTTTAACTCTTATCTCACTGACAGGATGCAGTGCGTCTCCCATAACAATGTGACCTCGGACTATGTTAAGGTAACGTGCGGAGTCCCCCAGGGTTCGGTTCTTGGCCCTGCACTCTTCAGTATTTACATGCTGCCGCTAGGCGACATCATACGCAAATACGGTGTTAGCTTTCACTGTTATGCTGATGACACCCAACTCTACATGCCCCTAAAGATGACCAACATGCCGGATTGTAGTTAGCTGGAGGCATGTCTGAATGAAATTAAACAATGGATGTCCGCTAACTTTTTGCAACTCAACGCCAAGAAAA
Source organism: Nerophis lumbriciformis (assembly GCF_033978685.3). NCBI lineage: Eukaryota > Metazoa > Chordata > Actinopteri > Syngnathiformes > Syngnathidae > Nerophis > Nerophis lumbriciformis. The sequence continues at coordinate 37,402,658 of NC_084570.2, read as the reverse complement.
CGGAAATGCTGATTATCGGTCCTGCTAAACACCGACATTTATATTTAATAATACCACCTTAACATTTGACAACCAAACAATTACACAAAGCGACTCGGCAAATAATCTGGGTATTATCTTCCACCCAACTCTCTCGTTTGAGTCACACATTAAGAGTGTTACTAAAACGGCCTTCTTTCATCTCCGTAATATCGCAAAGATTCGTTCCATTTTGTCCACTAGCGACGCTGAGATCATTATTCATGCGTTCGTTACGTCTCGTCTCGACTACTGTAACGTATTATTTTCAGGTCTCCCTATGTCTAGCATTAAAGGATTACAGTTGGTACAAAATGCGGCTGCTAGACTTTTGACAAGAACAAGAAAGTTTGATCATATTACGCCTATACTGGCTCACCTGCACTGGCTTCCTGTGCACTTAAGATGCGACTTTAAGGTTTTACTACTTACGTATAAAATACTACACGGTCTAGCTCCATCCTATCTTGCCAATTGTATTGTACCACATGTCCCGGCAAGAAATCTGCGTTCAAAGAACTCCGGCTTATTAGTGATTCCCAGAGCCCAAAAAAAGTCTGCGGGCTATAGAGCATTTTCTATTGAGGCTCCAGTACTATGGAATGCCCTCCTGGTAACAGTTAGAGATGCTACCTCAGTAGAAGCATTTAAGTCCCATCTTAAAACTCATTTGTATACTCCAGCCTTTAAATATCCCCCCTTTTTTAGACCAGTTGATCTGCCGTGTCTTTTTTCTCCTCTGCTCCCCCTTATCCCTTGTGGAGGGGGTGACACACAGGTCCGGTGGCCATGAATGGGGTGCTGGCTGTCCGGGGTTGGGACCTGGGGTGGACCGCTCGCCTGTGCATCGGTTGGGAACATCTCTGTGCTGCTGACCCGTCTCCGCTCAGGATGGTTTCCCGCTGACCCCACTGTGGACTGGACTCTTACAGTTGTGTTGGATCCACTACGGACTGGACTCTCACAATATTATGTCAGATCCACTCGACATCCATTGCATTCGGTCTCCCCTAGAGGGGGGGTCCTCTCCAAAGTTTCTCATAGTCATTCACATCGACGTCCCACTGGGGTGAGTTTTTCCCTTGCCCTTATGTGGGCTCTGTACCGAGGATGTCGTTGTGGCTTGTGCAGCCCTTTGAGACACTTGTGATTTAGGGCTATATAAATAAACATTGATTGATTGATTACATGATACTTTTACTATGGTCACGTTAAAATCACTTCCGGGTTCCATAAAAGACTTTAGCACGTTATTAGATGACTATGTTGTTCGTTACATTATACACTTTTGCCTTTTAAGACACACTTTTACTATGATCACCCGTTAAAATAACTTCCTGGTTCCATAAAAGACTTTAGCACGTTATTAGGGGACTATCTTGTTCGTTACATGATACACTTTTACTATGGTCACGTGTTGAAATCACTTCCGGGTTCTATAAAAGACTTTAGCACATGTTTAGATGACTATCTTGTTAATTACATTATAAACTTTTGCCTTTTACTTTTACTTATATTAATGGCTTACCTTTGTTAGCCACTCCTGTTGACATTGGCAACGTCAAGTGATGGCTATAACTTAGTTTAGCTCGACACTTTTATGACTTACTGGAACTCTTCAATAGGATAATGCCAATGAATTGCATTTCATTTCAGACTATGGTGCTGTATTGTTTCTTCTCAAGTCATATGTAGAGGGGCCATTAAAGATGAAAACAATCAGTAGCCCAGCGAATACAAGAAAGCAAAATAAAATAAAACAATATCTGGCAGTTATATACAGGAACCAGATAAAAATGTAACTTGTAAAACATTTGAATGTTCTAACAGTAGTAGTTTACAGTGGAAGAGACCAAGGAGACTTCAAAGGAGGCCCAGCAGCTTGAAAACAATCAAGAAAAGCATCTTAGACAATAATACCAGTCAATTGGCTGGACATAGCACACATTGAGTTATATATGACTCTCCACGACATATATTTTCTTTTAATATATTTTAAAACAGCATTTTTTTGAGGATGCACCCAATGAGGAACACTGCAGGAATATTTTCATCTCTTATGCACACGGTGTTTGTTTCATCAGGTTACACACTCCACAGGATCCCCCTGGTCCTAAAAACTAAACACTGTACCTTACACGCTGGGTCATGACGCCAATGCTGTCATGTACAGATGAAAAGAAGGAAGTCCTTGTCGCTGTAAAATAATCCACTTCAAATCTTCCAACGAGCCAAGTTGTGAAAGATTTATGAAACTGCTGAGTCTTTTTTATTAGTAGTATTTTTTACAAATGCCAGTAAACCACTCCAGGCTGTTTGTCCTTTTTGTCACAAAAGGGGGGGATGTGAGGAAGACAGTTTTCTTTTCCCCCACCCCCTCGCCTCGTCCGTCCTCACTTGATGTGGACCACCTTCTCGTCCGTTTTCAACCGTTTGCGTCGCGGCTGGATAAACTCGTCCTCGGAGTCCTCAGTTTCGTCCGCCTGCCTCTCCTGCGTCTCGGGGACGTCGTCGTCAGCCGTGACGGGGAAGTTCTGTCCGGGGAAGATCTCCTGCAGCTTCTCCTCAAAGTACAGGCCCACCGCCTTGCCCGAGATGGCCATCTCTGATCCCTCCTGGAAGGAGGGCGGGGTGAAGGATGGGTTGAAGAGACACATGAGATGTGGTTAGTGAGGATCAGTGCCCACAGGAGCTTGCTGCACAGAGCACACCGACACACCTGTCACCACCTGTGACCACGCCCCCTCCTCACTGTGGCTCCATGAACAGATTGTTGTCATTCAGCTGCTGTCTTTACATGCACCCAGCTAACATACAGTGCATCTAAAAGTAGTCACACCTTTTGTTATGCTATAGTCTTATTCCAAAATGGAATACATTCATTTTTGTCCTCAAAATTCTACACAAAATACCCCATAAGGACAATGTGTAAACGTTTATTTTAGAGATTTTTGCATATGTATTTGAATTTAAAAAAAAGTATTCCTAGTGCTTTTCACATTTTGTTATCTTACAGCCTTATTCCAAAATTGAATACATTAATTTGTGTCCTCAAAATTCTACACAAAACACCCCATAATGACAATGTGTAAGGTTTTTTTTAAAGATATTTTTGCAAATATATTAAAATAAAAAACAACAACTAAGTATTCACAGGGCTTTTCACATTTTATGTTACAGCCTTATTACAAAAAGGAATACATTAATTTTTGTCCTCAAAATTCTACACACAACACCCCATACTGACAAAGCGAAAATGTTTGTTTATTTTAGAGATTTTTGGAAATGTATTACAATTATAAAAACTAAGTATTCACAACGCTTCTTCTAAAATTGAATAAATTATTTTTTGCCCTCAAAATTCTACACACAATAACCCAGCATAATGACGACGTGAAAACATTTACTTTAGAGATTTTTGCTAACGTATTAAAATTAAAAAAACTAAGTATTCAAAGCACTTTCCACATTTTGTTATGCTACAGCACTTTTTCAAAACGGAAATAATTCATTTTTTTCCTCAAAATTCAACAAGACTCCAAGGAGCGTGTTGTGGTCTGTGAGTTAGACTCCACTGAGGTGAAACGAGGCAACCGGCTGCAGCAGTGCTGGAAAACCTTCTTCATGTCGGCTGGGTAGATGGTGGGCGTGGTCATGGAGCTCTGTGCACATAGCCAATGGCCTCTGGCGTAGGCGGCCAACAAGCTTCACGAGGCTTGCAGGCGAGCCACTGTTGCTTTACTGCTTGATGTGATAAGCCACGCCCACCACCGCCCCAACCAAAATAGTGAACAGTGGGATTAATTGTGCACTCCCATTAGGCAGTTATTACCACTGAAGGCATGTTGCTCGTAAGTGAGCATGGGTCGTATAATTAATGCAACTGTGCTTTACGCCAGCCACTTATTAACATAAACCGGTGACCTTGTTGAAATAAACAGTAGCTGGACAGCCACTGAGTTAGTGTGGTGAGGACGACTACTAGCATGGTGGTAAGTTTATTTTGGTCTGTCGCTTCACCCAAACACACCTTAAGAGTCATTTAATTTATGAACTTGCTCCTCTCATCAGTTATTAATGATGAGTCAAAAAAACGGAATGACTCAAAATAATCCAACTAAAAGCACGATGTAACAGTATGAACATTTTGGTAATTTTAGCGCTATCGTTGAATGTGCTCAAAAAGTACACTGAAATATTTTGACCAAGTACTTTTTTTTTTTACCACTAAACGGTTAGAAAAGCTACGATTTTGAATGTTTTGTGTTTTCTTATGCTTTAGTTTTTTATCTGTTTTAATGGCTGAGTTGTGATTGTTTTAAATATTGCTATGTACTGTAGCACTTTAAGATTTGACAAGTGTGAAACAAACAACATTTATTACTATTATTTATTATTTCTGGCAGGCGTTGTAGTGTCCTACTCTGTCCAGCGGTCCTTGAACGCAGCGTAAAAACACCTGCCTCTCGTGTTCCTCGGAGTATAGAAAGCTCGTAGGTTCTACGTGCACAATTAAATATCTTGTTTGTTCAGACAGTAGGTGTGAATATTTGGGCACCTAACGATTCGGTCCAATTACTGGGCTGACGATTCCATTCAGAATCGATTCAAAACGATTATTTGGTGTAGTAATTATAATGAAACGTTTTCAAAACAGGTTAAAGGTTAGAAAAGCTCTTTCTGGTTGTATGGAGATGGCCTGAAACCGTCTTTTTAAAAATGTATTCTATAAAATGGATTTGTTCTTTTAAATTGATTTTTTTAAATTATGAGTCATTTTGGATTAATAAGAATCGCGATTCGGACGTGAATCGATTGTTTTTTGTGCTCCCGTATTAGACAGTAGTGTGTTTATGCAAGTTTAGATTGGGGTATGTCCTTTCTTAATGGGGAAAGACGTTAATGACTCTTGTTTTCATGTAAGCATCTAAGCTAGCCAGCCGGCGCCAGTGCAGTTAACCACAATTTGTCCATCATTTGGATTTAAAACGGTAACACGGACCATCTGGAGTTGTCATTATCGTTACATCACTACTCCACCATGTGTCAACATCAGTGTATTCATTCCACGTGCCAGTTATTAATGATAACAAGCAGCTTTCACATCCAAAGATAAAGAGAATACACTCCAAATAATCCACACGCTAAAAGTTTCTCATGCGCGAGCAAGCTCATGCACAGGCTTTGCCACAAAATCAACGATATCCTTCCATCCGCCAGCTATTGTCGATAACCTGCCACCTGGCATAAATAGTTGACTGATTCAAAATGTACTAAAATGGAGATGTTTCTTTCCCATTATCGATGGTAACTAAAGATATTGATGACTATAATGAGGGGATCGCTCCTTCCGCCAGTTATTGTTGATAACTGGCCACCTGGCATAAATAGAGGACTGATTCAAAATGTACTAAAACGGAGCTCATTCCTTCCCATTATCGATGGTAACTAACAATAATGATGGCATAATGAGGAGATTGCTCCTTCCGCCAGTTATTAATGTAGCTAGGTATGACGGAAGTACTCCTAGTATTGCAGTGAATCTTTCTGTTCTGGACCAAATCAAAACAAAGTTTCCTAGAGCCTCAGCGAGAGGGAGGGAGGACATTTGTCTTACCTGTGTATTAATGGGTTTGTCGTCATCGTAAACCCGGATTATTCGAGACATCTAAAAAGGGGCAATAGTGTTACAACACAGACAAGTCAAGTAGCAGGGGGACAAATGGTGACTTCCTTTCAAACATGCTTTTTGGTGTTAATAAAACAGGAGCAGAAAGGCTGTTGGAAATTTGGAGTTCAACCGAAGCTTCGGGGGAAAATACGCCTCAAAACCTCGTCTTTCTTCGGCTTCTTTGTGTTTTAAAGAATGTTAGCGACATCATCTTAAAAACTGTCAATTCACCTCTCTGGGCTGGCTACGGCTGGGCGATAAAACGGTATCAATATACATCGCGTTAGACACGTAATCGGTATCAATAAAAACTGTGTTCGATAAAACATTCACATTTTTTTCCTATCCCTTCTTTGTCTGAAGGAAGCTGACGTATGGAAGCAAGGTTGATTGCATGAACAAAACACCCGCTCTCTGTTAACCCAGCAACGCAGGAAGTGATCAGTGGGAGTGACACGCTAACAGCCAATCCGGGAGCGGTGTCAACTATCAAGTTAGGTTGTCTGGCGGTGGAGTCTTTGCACAGAGTGAGAAGAGAAAGTTGTGAATAAAAGAGGGAAAGTCTGTAAATGATACAAATGAGGTATGTAAATAAACATTTATAAAATATTTATGTGTAAATAACTCATTTCACAATGTATGTATCTGTGCTTCTGATATATGGAACCATATCTCCCACTATAATTTAGTGGGTGTGGCTTATATCCCGGTAAGCTCGATAGTCGAGAAAATTCGGTAAATGCAGATCGTCAACATTGAAATGTGTGGATTAATTAAAATAATATTGCAAAAAGTATTTGGCCACCTGCCTTGACTCACATATGAAGTTGAAGTGCCATCCCATTCCTTCAATATGATGTAGGTCCACATTTTGCAGCTATTACAGCTTCAACTCTTCTGGGAAGGCTGTCCACAAGGTTGCGGAGTGTGTTTATAAGAATTTTCCACCATTCTTCCAAAAGTGCATTGGTGAGATCACACACTGATGTTGGTCGAGAAGGCCTGGCTCTTAGTCTCCGTTCTAATTCATCCCAAAGGTGTTCTATTGGGTTCAGGTCAGGACTCTGTGCAGGCCAGTCAAGTTCATCCACACCAGACTGTCATCCATGTCTTTATGGACCTTGCTTTGTGCACAGTCATGTTGGAAGAGGAAGGGGCCCGCTCTAAACTGTTCCCACAAGGTTGGGAGCATGGAATTGTCCAAAATGGTTTGGTATCCTGGAGCATTCAAAGTTCATTTCACTGGAACTAAGGGGCCAAGCCCAACTCCTAAACAACAACCCCACACCATAACTCCTCCTCCACCAAATTTCAAACTCGGCACAATGCAGTCTGAAATGTACTGTTCTCCTGGCAACCTCCAAACCCAGACTCGTCCATCAGATTGCTATTACATGAAGTTCTCTGCGTACTGTACGTGGGCTAATTGGAAGGTCACATGAAGTTTGGAGCTCTGTGGCAACTGACTTTGCGGAAAGTCTTTGCACTATGCGCTTTAGCATCCGCTGACCTCTCTGTCAGTTTATGTGGCCTACCACTTCGTGGCTGAGTTGGTGTTGTTCCCAAACTCTTCGATTTTCTTATAATAAAGCCGAAAGTTGACTTAGGAATATTTAGGAGCGAGGCAATTTCGTGACTGGATTTGTTGCACAGGTGGCATCCTATGACAGTTCAACGCTGGAAATCCCTGAGCGCGGCCCATTCTATCACAAATGTTTGTAGAAACAGTCTCCATGCCTAAGTGCTTGATTTTATACACCTGTGGCCGGGCCAAGTGATTAGGACACCTGATTCTGATAATTTAGATGGGTGGCCAAATACTTTTGGCAATATAGTGTATCTGCGGCTTATAGTCCAGTGCGGCTAATATATGGAAACATATCCATCCACCCATCCATTTTCTACCGCTTGTCACCCTTGCTGGAGCCTGAGTGTGGCTTATTTCTCTGTGAGCTCGATAATTGGGAAAATCGGTAAATGCAGATCGTCACATTATAATAAATAAATAAAAACACTCACGGCACCAACACGCCACCGCTCTCACGTGTGCTCTATTGCGTCGGCTTTGTGGAAACTGTTTGCGGAATTCAAGTTCCATGCCATCCGGGTTTATTTGTATTATTTCCATTAGTTACACTCTTTAAATTATTATACGGGTAATATAATAGAAATCAAAGCTTTTTACGATCAATCTTTGCAGCCAAATAAGGTTGTCACATACAGTAATAGTCCATTTTTCCAAAGTGTCAGTGAACGCACCACACTGCTACAGTAAAGGAAACGAAGACAATAGAGGCTGTCTTAAAAGTAGTTTTGTAGAGAGTAAGGCTGTCTCCCACACGGGCAGATGTACAAAAAGTGATGTGAGCTCACTACCTTCTTGTAAATGATACAATTAAGCTATGTAAATAAACATTTATAAAATATTTCTGTGTAAATAACTCATTCCACAATGTATATATCTGCGGCTCATAGTCCAGTGCGACTAATATATGGAAACATATTTTTTACAAAAATTTAGTGGGTGTGACTTATATTCCGGTGAGCTCGATAGTCCAAAGAATGATGGTCGGTAAGTGCAGATCGGCACTTACCGACATTGAAATGTGTGGAATAATTTGAATAAATAAATAAAAAAACTCACTCACTCCCTACATTCTTGCCAGGACTCCCTTGAAAAATAGTTTTTTTTTAATCTCAATGGGATTTTTTCCTGGTTAAATAAAGGGTTAAAAAAATGGTACCGTTAGTCCAATTACCTTTATTTTGACTTCTCAGAAAAAGGCAGGGTTGTTGTGCCTTGGGGGGCGCTGGAGAGCTTTAATTAAAAAAAAACTTTCTAAATTAAGCGATGCTTGGCGGTCATTGCCTTCAGTGTGAGAAGGAAGATGAGGTTTGCAAAAGTATGCCAAAACTTTACACTCTTTGAAGCTCACTGGTGTGAATAATTGATTCCTTAAAGTTCATTTATAGGAAGGCTGGGGAATTAAAACATCTCATTTGGTGTCCCTGGTCTGTGGAACGCAACTGCTGGAAGCCACTCGCCAATGAGAAATTTGTGTGGGGAAAAGAGAATAAGCATAACCTGACCCACTCTCGTTATTATCAATCTCAATCAATCAATCTTTATTTATATAGCCCTAAATCACAAGTGTCTCAAAGGGCTGCACAAGCCACAACGACATCCTCGGTACAAAGCCCACATAAGGGCAAGGAAAAACTCACCCCAGGAATGTGATAGGTACCTCCCCCAGGGAGGTGTCCTGACCAGATGCCCAAACCACCTCATCTGACTCCTCTCGACTCCTCTCGAATGACAGAGCTTCTCACCCTAAGGAAAAGCTCCGCCACCAGATGGAGGAAACTCATTTCAGTCGCTTGTACCCGTGGTCTTGTCCTTTCGGTCATAACCCAAATATCATGACCATAGGTGAGGATGGGAACGTAGATCGACCCGTAAATCGAGAGTTTTGCCTTCCGGCTCAGCTCCTTCTTTACCACAACGGATCGATACAGCGTCCGCATTACTGAAGACGCCGCACCGATCCCCCTGTCGATCTCACGATCCACTCTTCCCTCACTCGTGAACAAGACCCCGAGGTACTTGAACTCCTCCATTTGGGTCAAGATCTCTTCCCCAACCTGGAGATGGCACTCCACCCTTTTCCGGGCAAGAACCATGGACTCTGACTTGGAGGTGCTGATTCTCATCCCAGTCGCTTCACACTCGGCTGCGAACCGATCCAGTGAGAGCTGAAGATCCTGGCCAGTTGAAGCCATCAGGACCACATCATCTGCAAAAAGCAGAGACCTAATACTGCAGCCGCCAAGCCGGATCCCCTCTACACCCTGACTGCACTTAGAAGTTCTGTTCATAAAAGTTATGAACAGAATCGGTGACAAAGGGCAGCCTTGGCAGAGTCCTACCATCATTGGACACGGGTCCGACTTACTGCCGGCAATGCGGACCAAGCTCTGACACGATCATACAGGGAGCGGACCGCCACAATCGGACAGTCCGATACCCCGTACTCTCTGAGCACTACCCACAGGACTTCCCTTGGTCGGATGCCTTCTCCAAGTCCACAAAGCAAAAGGAGACTGATTGGGCAAACTCCTATGAACCCTCAAGGACTCTGCCGAGACTATAGAGCTCAAATATACACAACCAAAACAAATAAAATGGCTAAACAAAGTTATTGTGACCAAAATTATACACACAATGAAATAGTTTTTTTTCTTTTTCTAATTAACTAAGTCAATGGACATACAAAGTACTTTCTTGGCAGAGGAAACATGAAATATTGTTCTGGCTTCATAAGAGCCATATTATTTTTATTTGTGTGTTCAAATATGTTTATCTTCTTCTATTTTAATTTGTAAATGTTTTTTTAAACTTCTGGTTTTTGTGTCACTTCCTGCTGAACATAAAATATATCCTGTCTGTCTATATAGTCTGTTTCAACTTGACATTGGGGAGTTTATATCGATCACTTCGTGTCAAAACAGCATGTTTATAATGTAATACTGTATCGTAGTTGTTTAGAAAGTAATGTGTTTACACAAGTGTAAATTGGGTTATGATTTTTCTTTACGGGGAAAAGACGCTAATGTCCCTTGTTTTCATGTTAACATTTAAGCTAGCTAGCAAGCTAAAGCCAGTCGGTCCACAGTTTTATCAACGTGTGGTTACAAATCACGTCTTTTTTAATCATTTTATTTGAATACTCGCAAGTGCTCTTCTTGCAGCCCCTAACAAGAATAGATGCACAGGCTGGCAAAGGTACACTGTTCATTTTCACATATTGTTCGATGAATTGACTTATGAAATATTGGCCCTGGTCTAGTGACGGGTTTAAAAAATGCAAACAATTTTGAGGATATAGGGCATTGTAGAACAATGAATGTGTCAATTCATTTGAATGGGAATTTCCTGGAATTTCCGGGAAACCAGGAATTAATGAAAGTATTGATATTAGCACAATTGTCCTAGATGATATGAATGGATTGGTGTTGGAAGTTTTCGAATTGGTTTAGAAATGTTGACGTAGTAACAGTTTGAGTCAAGAATTGTTATTTCGGAATTCCTGGAATTTGAGAAAACGGGGAATTTGTATGAAAAAAAACCTAATTTGTGTTCTCCCAACTAAGAGGAATGTTTTCAAGGTCTAATGGTTGGATTTGGTTGAAAAATGTGCACTATGAAAACTTTCCAGGAAAAGGTGAAAATAGAGTTTTGGAAAACCGGGAATTCAGGGAATTCCTGGAATTTTCTTGAACATGCAAAATGGTAGTTTGACTGTCCAAAGTGAGTGTAGTGTGTGGATGTTGGAACGGTTCAAATCGGTTGAGAAATGTTGAATATGGAGAGGTTTGTATATTGCTCATTCATTTTCAATGGGGGAAAAGTCCTGGTAATTCCGGGTAATCAGGGAATTTTCCAAACCGGGAAACGTGCTGGCAGAAGTTTGTATATTGCCCATTCATTGTCAATGGGAAGAAATTCTGGGAAAACCGGGAATTTGGGGAAAGGGAAATCATGTTTTGCTTTGATATCTCAGAAGAGTATAGTGTGCGGATGGTTTAAAGGTCGGAATCGGGTTTAAAAAATTCAAACAATTTTGAGAATTTAGGGCATTGTATAACATTAAACAGCATGTTTAATGTTATACTGTATCTTAGTTGTTTAGAAAGTAATGTGTTGACACAAGTTTAAATCGGGTTATGATGTTTCTTTACTGGGGAAACAGTAAAGAAAGGAGGTTTATGTCCCTTGTTTTTATGTTAATATTTAAGCGAGCTAGCAAGCCAGTCGGTCCACAGTTTTATATACATGTGGTTATAAATCAGTTTTTTTTAATCATTTTAATTTTTTTATTGCAGCTCCTAACAAAAATAGATGCTCTGGCTGGCAAAGGTACACAGTTCATTTTCACATATCGTTCGATGAATTGTTATGGAAAATCGGTCCAGGTCTAGTGACAGTTAATATACGCTACATTAAATATTAATTTCCAATAAATAGTCCGAGTTCACTGATCACGGATGAAATCGTTGTATCCAGCATCGGCTAGTCCCAGGGTGTCTCCTTCCTCTGTGGTTGCGCAACAATTTTTGCTCTGTGATCAGAGTGGCACGACGGTCCTTTCATGCTCATCTCAATAGATGTCTTCAGGTGTTCCAATTGTAGCGATTACAATAGCTTTGAAAGCTTTCTGAGGCCATGTCTACACTAAGTCGTTGAACCCCATAAACAAATAATTATTTAGCCTAAGCCCCGTTTCAGCCACACTAAACCATCGTTTAAGGTCCCCCTCCTCGGAAATTTTTTTACACGGGTAAGTTAGCCGTGTAATTCTTGAATCTCCGGCACTTAGCTTTGTATGGACTCATTAATCGTTTACAAAGTGAGTTCAGAGAGGAAGTGACGCCAGAAAGAACACGCCCACACAGGAAGTGACATCAGAAAGAACACGTCACAGCCAGCTTCATAATAAAGCATTTTCGTAGCTCGGAGCTAACCACTGGAAATATGGAGGCGAGTCATCCAAACATGCCGTGTTTCTCCTTCTTCTACATGTACAGTCACTTGTGGATGGGTGACCATGAATATCTTAAGAGAAAGCGATTGCATCTATTTGGGATACAACACTTCTCAGACGGCAAGAGAACTTTCCAATGTCCGGCCGGGTTAGCTGTGATGCTACTTAGCGGAAAACTTTGTCCATTTGTCCAAGCAGAGTCATCGAGAATGTGGGCTCCCGTGGATGTGATAAAAAAAAAGGTAGCTTGTGCTTTGTATTACCTGGCCGTCGAGGAAAACAGCGAACGCTTTTGGACTGGCAAAGCAGACTGTATCATTTATTGTCCGCCATGTATGTCGCCGACTCAACGTCTACGTCCATAGTATATAAAGTCACCAAAAAGGAATGGACAATAAAGGTGAAGGCAAAAGCGTGAAGAGTGTCCTGACCAGATATCTACATCCCTAGTTTGATTAATGTTAAATGTTCTTTATCACATTGTTTAAGTGTCTACTAAAGATTTTATTAATTTATGAGGGCTCAGGTGTGATTCACTACAATAGGGCCCCACAGCACACTGGATTCCAGTTAATTGAAATACCACAACACTAGACATTGTTTAGATAAGTTAAATTTAAGAACTTGCACACAAAGCAACACTGGAGGTGACGGACGTGCGCATTTTCCGCGCATGCATACTCGGTCGCGTTGCGCCGGCGGACGGAGGGTGGGGGGCGGATGTCTTAAAGTTAAAGTTAAAGTTAAAGTACCAATGATTGTCACACACACACACTAGGTGTGGCGAGATTATTCTCTGCATTTGACCCATCACCCTTGATCACCCCCTGGGAGGTGAGGGGAGCAGTGGGCAGCAGTGGGCAGCAGCGGTGGCCGCGCCCGGGAATCATTTTTGGTGATTTAACCCCCAATTCCAACCCTTGATGCTGAGTGCCAAGCAGGGAGGTAATGGGTCCCATTTTTATAGTCTTTGGTATGACTCGGCCGGGATTTGAACTCACAACCTACCGATCTCAGGGCGGACACTCTAACCACTAGGCCACTGAGTAGGTGAACGGTGGCATTGTTGTGTGTGGACACGGATAAGGTTAGGTGTGATTTACCCTGGATAACCTTATCCGGCTTAGTGTAAACGGGGCCTGAGAGTCTCTTTTAAATTAAGTGTGGCGTTCATTGCATTAAAGGGCGCAATTGCGCACTATTTTTCCCACCTCACTGCATTAATAGGACCCTTAGTTAGTTAGCAACACAAGTCAAAAAGCTATGGTCAGATTCTCTCGACACCTTCAGGAAATGTCAGAAGCATGGCAAGGTACAAGTGATTAGATTCTTCTTCTTTGTGTGTGTGTATGGTAATGCCCCAGTCCCGCCTCCACCCACAGAGACAAAGAGAGTGAACGACTGACAAGAGTCCTTTGATTTAATTTCAGTGTAGAACAAAAGAAGCCAGCTGCTGAGACCGACGCATAGAGTGAACTAGGGATGTAACGACATCACGTTATTGTTACTAAAGTGACCAGAATTAGCGTTATCGTCACAGTACTGTAGAATGTGCTCAAAAAGTACTTAAACACATTATCATCACAGTACTATAAAATGTGCTCAAAAAGTACTTAAACACATTATCGTCACAATATTGTAGAATGTACTCAAAAAGTACTTACACATTATCGTCACAATATTGTAGAATGTACTCAAAAAGTACTTACACATTATCGTCACAGTATTGTAGAATGTACTCAAAAAGTGCTTAAACACATTATCATCACAGTACTGTAGAATGTGCTCAATAGGTACTTATACACTTATAACCAGTTTTTATTTAAAAAAATGTGATACAATAAATAAATCGTTGCGCAATACACTTAGTAATATGTCATATAATAATATTGTTCGTGAGTCTTAAGAGCCTTATTATTTTTCTTTGAGTGTTTGAATAAGTTTATCGTATTCCGTTTGAATTTATAAAAGCTTGTGTTTTTCTAATTATGAAGAGAAAAAAATCGGTTTATGTGACGTCACGCAATTTCACTTCCTGTTGTCGTAATGCTTGCAGTACAGAACGACACTCTGTTCTAACATCTTAGTTGCTCAGACAGTAATGTGTTTATAGAAGTTTATATTGGTGTATGTTTATTTAATGGGGAAAGAGGTTAAAGGAGAACTGCACTTTTTTGTGAAATTTTGCCTATCTTTCACAATCATTATGAGAGACATGGAGACGGATGGATTTTTTAAAATGCATTTTGAATATTAAATAAACGTAAATAAAAGTTTGCTTACAGCTGAGCCAATGGGGGCTCCACTATTCCGCCCATAAAATCCAATAAATAACCATTTAAAATGCGCCAACAATACTCCATTTACATTTGGTGACTTGAATATTAACAAGTATTAGTGATTTTGTTATTATAAGCGCTAACGCAGATTAACTTTTTATAGCGGCGCCATGATCACTTCCGGGTGTGCCTATGTTTACATCATCGAGTGTCTGCTGCTTCCTCGCTCCCTGTAAGTTTATTCTAGATCATAAATCATGCATCTCACCTGGACAGAAGTCTGAGTAGGTATTCCGACAAGTTGTCACACTTTGACAGGCACTTAGGACCCGAAAATGGCCAGAATGACACGAAAAGATGCTTGGTTGTGCCCCCTGTTTCTTCACGAGGATTATGAGTCATTCTTCATCTAATCGGGATTATATGAACATCCTAGCAGTCGGCATCCTAATGACAGCAGACATTGTACAGTAAGTGACGTTTTATTATGTTTGTTGGATATCAGTCTGCAGTGAGTAATAATCAGGGATGAAGAACAAAAAAAAGAGCAAACTTTGTGATGCGTTTTTGAAATTATAAATATACGTAAATATCAAATGTTATTATAAATGTTACTACATTAAATATATACTGACATGTATATAAAACCCTAATGGAGGTGTTTGGATGCTTTTTAAGGGCTTTATAGGCAGAACTGAACAGCTCCGATAGGCTCCATTGTAAGTGGGCTTTTGATCGCAATAATTAGTATTCAGAATTAAAAAAAAAATTGTCATGTCTTTCATAAGGATTGTGAACGATAGGCAAAATTCCACAAAAAGTGCAGTTCCCCTTTAATGTCTCTTGTATTCAGGTTAGCATGTAAGCTAGCTAGTGCTATTTGCTTCTCCAGTACAGACATGGAGCACCCTTTGAGAAAAAACAGGAAAATTGACCCAAAAAAAGAGGAAAATGTCTATCGGTACAAAGTGCTTCCATGCAAGCCCCGAAGAAAGAAAACGTTGAAAATCAAGACTACATTTCCTGCAATTGGGTGCATTTCTACACAATATTTTACCTTTAGATTTATTCTCAACTACCAACCTCTTTTGGCTGTCATTTTGACACTTATATGTCCCATGTCATCTGCCACAGAAAAATTACTAACATTATTATCATTAAAAATGTCAAATTATATCATACGCATGCAAAGAAGTCAGAAATTGTTGGCACCTCTATCCTGTAGCCACACCCCCTCAGGTAATATACTTCCTGTGTTGTGACCTCTGTTTACATTTGTCACGTCAAAAACATATCTTCTCGCTAGCTACTAATAAATACTCTACAACTACAACTGGTTGGGATTGTAATCATCCAAATATGATTAGCAGCAAAGTAGAAAGCCATCAACTTTATGGTTAAGAGATCGAACGCGGGCGACAACAAGTAAGCTAGCTAGATGATGCTAACTATGCTAACTAGCGAGCTTGTTTCCGTGCTCCTGATCGTCTCCCTGTCTTGCAACTCAGTGCACCACTGTTCAGGCAAGAGGAACAGCGAGTACCTGCGGCTGAGGCGAGGGTTCAACAAATTTTATGCGGATTAAAGTTAAAGTACCAATGATTGTCATACACATACTCAGTGTGGTTAAATTTGTCCTCTGCATTTGACCCATCCCCTTGTTCACCCCCTGGGAAGTGAGGGGAGCAGTGGGCAGCAGCAGTGACTTCCAACCCTTGATGCTGAGTGCCAAGCAGGGAGGTAATGGGTCCCATTTTTATAGTCTTTGGTATGACTCGGCCGGGGTTTGAACTAACAACCTACTGATCTCAGGGCGGACACTTTAACCACTAGGCCACTGAGTAGGATCCAATTTTTTTTATATTTCATTAAAAAGTTTATCAAATGTAATATTAATTTAAAATGGCAATACTAACCGTGGGAAGTTGTATGCGGTTTATCATTATACCATTTATCGTTATATCTCCAGAGTGAACCCTCTTGCGTTATGTTTGGAAGTGACAGACAAGAAAACACACGCGCGGACATGAACATTTCCTGTCAATTACCTCCGGCAGGGGCATTTACTTGCGTTTGTCTGTGTTAGTTAGCGACTTAGCTCAAACACTTTTGGGAAGATTTTGCTGAAATTTTCAGGAAATGTCAGAAACAAGCGATTACATTTTGGGGGTTGATCCTGGCCATGGTGTGGATTCAGGATTTTTAACTATTGGGTGATAAGGTCTGGAGGTGGTCTGCGCTCTCTCTAAGTGCTTAGCTAGTTTTATAAAAGTTTACATGAGTTTTGAAGTTGTTTTTTTTACATAAAAGCTTAGCAGTTGTATGTGTTAGGTTTGTTTTCCTTACTACCACCCTAAAACCAAGGTACCTATCAATCCGCCATGGGGTACCGCTACACTCCTACTGATCACTGCGTCATGCGTGTCATGCACACGCTCACACACACACACACACACACACACACACACACACACACACACACACACACACACTAGACGTCATTCCCCGAGCAGGCCAAAGAAAGTCATGCCGCTCACCTCGTTGTACTTTGCGCAGTTTTTGAAGACCAAGCGCATGTCGGACACAAAATCCTGGATAGTGCTGTAGTCCTGGGAGCTGCGCAGCTGCAGCCTTCTCTTCACCTTAGTCAGGTCCATGGGGTTCTTGATGATTCGGTAGTAGTTTGGCACCTGAATCAGCGGATGAGAAAACACCCTCAGTATGTACGTGAGCAGAGTAAACTGTGTGTTTGTGTTACTCACAGAGCTGGGGACGGGCTCCCTGAAGCCCACGCTGAGCTCGTGACAGAAGATGTACAGCAGGAGGCGCTCACACCGCTGCAGATGTAAGAAGGTAATGAGCAATGACAATTTGCAATTCCAGTAGCCAAACCGTCGATACGCGTGAGCGGAACTGAAATGCTTGAATGTCCAGGGTGAGTGGAGTGTGTGGATGTTGGAACGGTTCCAATCGGTTGAGAAATGTGTGCTATGTAGGTTTGTATATATTGCCCATTCATTTTCCAAGGGGGGGAAATTCCTAGTAATTCCGGGTAATCAGGGAATTTTTTTAAACCGGGAAGCATGCTGGCAGAAGTTTGTATATTGCACATTCATTGTTAATGGGGAGAAATTCTGGGAAAACCGGGATTTTTGGGAAAGGGTAAACATGTTTTGCGTTCGATATCTCAGAAAAGTAGAGCGTGTGGTTGGTTTAAAGGTAGAAATCGGGTTTAAAAAATGCGAAAAATTTATAGAGAATTTAGGGCATTGCAGAACTATGAATGTGTCTATTCATTCGAATAGGAATTTCCTGGAAATTTGGGAATTTCGGGAAAACCGGGAATTTATGAAAGTATTGATATTAGCACAATTGTCCTAGATGATATGAATGAGTTGGTGTTGGAAGTTTTCAAATCGGTTTAAAAATGTTGACATAGTAACAGTTTGAGTTGAGAATTGGTATTTTAGAATTCCCAGAATTTGAGAAAACAGGGAATTTGTATGAAAAAAAAATAAAACTTTTGTTATCCCAACTAAGAGGAATGTTTTGATGGCGGAATGGTTGGATTTGGTTGAAAAATGTGCACTGTGAAAACTTTTCAGGAAAAGGTGAAAACAGGGCTTTGGAAAACCGGGAGTTTTGGGAATTCCTGGATTTTTTTTTAACATGTTAAATGGTAGTTTGACTGTCCAAGGTGAGTGGAGTGTGTGGATGTTAGAACAGTTCGAATCGGTTGAGAAATGTGGCATATGGAGAGGTTTGTTCCTGGTAATTCAGGGAATTTTCCGAACCCGGAAACATGCTGGCAGAAGTTTGTATATTGCCCATTCATTGTCAATGGGGGGAAATTCTGGGAAAACCGGGACTTTTGTGAAAGGGAAATCTTGTTTTGCGTTCGATATCTCAAAAAAGAAGAGCGTGTGGATGGTTTAAAGGTAGGAACCGGGTTTAAAAAATGTGAATTTAGGGCATTGCAGAACTATGAATGTGTCTATTCATTCGAATAGGAATTTCCTGGAAATTTGTGAATTTCGGGAAAACCGGGAATTAATGAAAGTTTTGACATTAGCACAATTGTCCTAGATGATATGAATGGGTTGGTGTTGGAAGTTTTCGAACCGGTTTAAAAATGTTGACGTAGTAACAGTTTGAGTATTTTAGAATTCCTGGAATTTTCAAGAAAACAGGGAATTGGTATGACAAAAAAATAACTTTTGTTGTCTCAACTAAGAGGAATGTTTTGAAGGTGGAATGGTTGGATTTGGTTGAAAAATGTGGACTGGGAAAATTTCCAGGAAAAGGTGAACATAGGGCTTTGGAAAACCGGGTGTTCTGGGAATTACTGGAATTTTTTTGAACATGGAAAAGGCAGTTTGACTGTCTAAGGTGAGTGGAGTGTGTGGATGTTGGAACGGTTCCAATCGGTTGAGAAATGTGGGATTTGGAGAAGTTTGTATAATGCTCATTCATTGTCAATCTGGAGAAATTCCGGGAAAACCGGGAATTTGGGGATAGGGAAATCATTTTTTGCGTTTGATATCTCGGAAAAGTATAGTGTGTGGATGGTTTAAAGGTCAGGACCGGGTTTAAAAAATGAGAAACATTTTGAGAATTTAGGGCATTGTAGAACTATGAATGTGTCCATTCATTTGAATGGCAATTTCCTGGAAATTTGGGAATTTCGGGAAAACCGGGAATTTATGAAAGTATTGATATTAGCACAATTGTCCTAGATGATATGAATGGGTTGGTGTGTTGGAAGTTTTCGAACCGGTTTAAAAATGTTGACGTAGTAACAGTTTGAGTTGAGAATTGGTATTTTGGAATTCCTGGAATTTTCAAGAAAACAGGGAATTTGTATGAAAAAAACCTAACTTTTGTTGTCCCAACTAAGAGGAATGTTTTGAAGGAGGAAGGGTTGGATTTGGTTGAAAAATGTGCACTGCGAAAACTTTCCAGGAAAAGGTGAAAATAGGGCTTTGAAAAATCGGGAGTTCAGGGAATTCCTGGAATTTTTTTGAACATGGAAAATGGTAGTTTGACTGTCCAAGGTGAATGGAGGGTGTGGATGTTGGAATGGTTCCATCGGTTGAGAAATGGAGAGGTTTGTATATTGCCCATTCATTTTCAATGGGGGGAAATTCCTGGTAATTCCGGGTAATCAGGGAATTTTCCAAACCAAGAAACATGCTGGCAGAAGTTTGTATATTGCCCATATATAATAATACAATATTTTTTGGTGTAGAATCCTAATAGTGTGAATGTTTAGGCATTCACACAATTAAATAATAAAAAATCACATGTATTGACAGGTTTCTTAAGTGCAAAACTTATGACTAAAGTGATGAAGCTGTATTTCAATTTGCACTTTAATTTTATTGACAGCCTGACCAAAGCCTTGATAATAATCTTTGTGATGAACACATTGTTTCATATCACTGGACAAGGCGTATCCCGTCAAAATGTAAGTAGGTTAGATATATTTATTGAATAGGATGAAAATCAAGAGTAAGATGACTACGGTAATTCACTGTTAATATTTGAGAGGGAAAAGTCGGGCCACAGGGTCCAAAAGCTTAAGAACCCCTGGTTTAATGGATACAATCAAACACAATTAAGTATATAAAGTCTACTTGTTTTTTCATTACACTGCTATTTTGAGGCCCATATTTAATGCTTTTTAATGCCATTAATCATTGCAAAATCCATTTCATTTTGCCTGAGCTGCCTGACCAGGGCTCAGAAAATCTGTAGAGACTCCTCCCACCCCCACCAAGGACTGTTTTCACTGCTGGACTCTGTAAAGAGGTTCTGCAGCCTCCGTAGCAGAACCTCCAGGTTCTGTAACAGCTTCTTCCCTCAGGCCATTAGACTGTTGAACGCATCATAATAATCCATTCAATTCCCGCCAAAAACGGGTTAACTGGCTGGAATATAAAGACAATATGACATACATCCATAAACGTGGATGCATATGCAAAAGTGCAATATATTTATCTGTTCAGTAATATATTTATTCATATCTGCACCTTATTGGTCTTTTATCCTGCACTACAACCAGCTAAACCAACAAAATGTCGTTCTCATCTGTACTTTAAAGTTCAAATTTGAATGACAATAAAAGGAAGTCCAAGTCTCTCTCTTAATGACTTGTAATGCTTTTTAAGGACCTTTGAAACTCTGTATTCTCTATAAAATGGGATTTATTGGATTGACCAATTTTGTACCACTGTACATGAACTGTACATACAGTTTGTGTGCGTGTCATGTGACTTTTCCAAAAGAGGAAGTGTGTGCCACTCACCCTCTGGTCCTCGAGATTGAGGACTTTATCACTTTTGACTCTCTTGCTGTCGTCACAGTACTCTATCTCCGGACTGGATATACTCCGGCAGAATGTGCAGAGAAAATCCCCCCTGGGAGAAAAAACTAAGTCAAAACAGGAAGACCACACAGAGTCCTGTGAGGGGGAGCACGCACTTGGGGAAGATCTTGATGGTGGGCACGTGACATTTCATGTGGAACACTTTGGGACAGCGGTCGCAGCACAGCAGGTCACCGCCGTTGATGCAAACGGCGCACCAGTCCTCGTTGGGGTCGTCCTCTTTGCCTTTGGCCGCGTTGCCGTTGGTGAGCTGTGTGCACAAAGCAGAGGAGGATGAGGGGCCAGCACCGCAGCGGTTAAGCCCAGGACAAGAGTTCTCAGACAGAGGCTCTGCTTTGATGCCACCCCCTTCGGCTGTGTTCTCAGCACCGCTTATCTGTGGGGACAATTACAGCATGTTATACACAATTAAACTAATTATTACAACTGACTTTGTCACACCTTTTCAGATGTGACCATACAGGAAGGTAGCAATCAACTTTCCTGGTGGTTTAGGTGCTGACATCCTGCCAATCATGTTCCACAAACCATTATCTACGTTGCGTGTTTTAATGGGAACTGAACTTTTTTTACTAAGTGCTACTTTGTCTTTGTTTTGCTACTTGGTAAAGATAAAAGACCTCAGGATCTGCGAGGGTTGATATGGTAAAAGCAGGTCAGATACAGTCGTGGTCAAAAGTTGACTACAGAACTTTCCTCCAGAAGGTCTTGTCTTTGTCCGTGTGATGTCAGATGAAACAAAAATTGAGCTGTTTGGCCACAATACCCAGCAATATGTTTGGAGGAGAAAATGTGAGGGATTTAATCCCAGAAACACTATGTCTACCGTCAAGCATGGTGGTGGTAGTGTTATGCTCTGGGCCTGTTTTGCTGCCAATGGAACTGGTGCTTTACAGAGTAAATGGGACAATGAAAAAGGAGGATTACCTCCAAATTCTCCAGGACCTAAAATCATCAGCCCAGAGATTGGATCTTGGGCGCAGTTGGGTGTTCCAATAGGACAATGACCCCAAACACACGTCAAAAGTGGTAAAGAAATGGCTAAATCAGGCTAGAATTAAGGTTTTAGGATGGCCTTCCCAAACTCCTAACTTAAATGTGTGGACAATGCTGAAGAAACAAGTCCATGTCAGAAAACCAATACATTTAGCTGAACTGCACTAATTTTGTCAAGCGTGGTCAAAAATTCCACCAGAAGCTTGTGGATGGCTACCAAAAGCGCCTTATTGCAGTGAAACCTGCCAAGGGACAGGTAACCAAATATTAACATTGCTGTATGTATACTTTTGACCCACCTGATTTGCTCACATTTTCAGTAGACCCATAATAAATTCATAAAAGAACCAAATTTCATGAATGTTTTTTGTGACCAACAAGTCTGTGCTCCAATCACTCTATCACAAAAAAAATAAGAGTTGTTAAAATTATTGGAAACTCAAGACAGCCATGACATTATGTTCTTTACAAGTGCATGTAAACTTCTGACCATGACTGTACGTTGCGTGTTTTAAGGGGAACTGAACTTTTTTACTAAGTGCTGCTTCGTCTTTGTTTTGCTACTTGGTAAAGATAAAAGACCTCAGCATCTGCGAGGGTTGATACGGTAAAAGCAGGTCAGATAGATAAGAGGCCAGACTTTTAAAAACTAATGATAGGACTTTAAAATCCACGTGAAGCGGACAGGCCAAAGCATTAACTTTAAAACTGGTGTAATATGCCCCCGCCCTCTAGTCCTCATCAGCACGCGTACAGCTGAGTTTTGTAATAATTGTAGACTTGATATTCTTTTTGGGAAGGCCAGAGAGTATTACAATAGTCTAAAGGACAGGAAATACAAGCGTACATTAGCTATGTTCTTAAGATGATACAAATCTCTTTTTGTAACATTTTTAATATGTGGGATAAAAGTCAAACATTTTGTATAGACTGTGTTAGCTTAAAATCTTGTAATGTTGGTCAAAGTTTCTCCGTCAGGTCTTCAGGACCTATAACAAAACCGGTTTTGTCCTGGTTGAGCTGTAGAACATTTAAGAACCTTTTTTCACAATCCATATAGATTGTGAAAAAAAGTGAACTGATGTAAGACAAGAACTCATGTCTTTCCTTTTTTTATGCATTGTAACTCCTACAAGAAAGTCAGCTTACAATGGAGTCAATGGAGGTCGCTCTAAAACATCCTACAGCTCAACAAGGACAAAAAAACATTGCCCTGATATTATTTTACATTTATCAGGTGCTTCCATGTGACGGCAACCGCGTTTACACAGAAATCATATGTCTTACTTTTTCTATTGAGTGTAGTGATTATTGATTAGGCATACAAGCGTTGTGTCAAATAAAAAGTAGTAACCATCCCAAACTTCTGGTAGACATGCTTTTTTCCCCCCACTCATTCACTCATCTGTTTCACCGTCACAAGCTCCGGAATTTGCATGTACGTTGCGCGGCCCATTAATCGTTTTTTTTTAAATTATTATATGTTCATAATCTTGAGAAGCTATAATTGAAATCGAAAATTGATAAATTGTCCAGGCCTACTTTGAACCATGTGGCTATTAAAACGGTGCGGCTAATATTTGGATTTTTCGCAGCAAATAGTTTTCATTAAACACATTTCACGGTAGGAGATTATTGTGGCACATGTCCAAAAATTGAAAAAAGACTTAAAAATGTTATATTGTGTAAAATGAAGTTGCAGGAATGTTTAGGATAAACGCACTTACTGTAATAGAACACAAACATAATGTGAACATGTTATAATCATATTTATTACTACAAAAAAATATTTTTAAGTGCAAATAATTGTGCGGGAACATCCCCATTGTCTCTCAACTTTTACTTTCTGGGAAGCAGTAAAGCAGGAAATATACCTCACAATTGAACTTTTAATAATGTAAATACTTCACAAAAGGACGTTTAGCTTGGCTGGCTTTATCTTTTCCAGGTGACGGTAGCTCATCAAGTTGCTTCCATGTGCTTTTCCTCGGCACGGTGCGCCTTGACCGAGTCCATTTTGGCTTTAAAAAAGCTTGAGTATATATTAATATATATACTATATATATATATATATATATATATATATATATATATATATACCGTATTTTCCGCACTATTAGCCGCACCTAAAAACCACAAATTTTCTCAAAAGCTGACAGTGCGGCTTATAACCCGGTGCGCTTTATATATGGATTAATATTAAGATTCATTTTCATAAAGTTTAGGTCTCGCAACTACGGTAAACAGCCGCCATCTTTTTTCCCCGTAGAAGAGGAAGCGCTTCTTCTTCTACGGTAAGGAACCGCCAAGGTAAGCACCCGCCCCCATAGAAGAGGAAGCGCTTCTTCTTCTACTGTAAGCAACCACCCGCCCCCATAGAAGAAGAAGCGCGCGGATATTACGTTTCATTTCATTTGTGTGTTTACATCTGTAAAGACCACAAAATGGCTCCTATTAAGAGACACGCGTACAACGCAGAATTCAAACTCAAGGCAATAAGTCACGCAGTAGAACACGGAAATAGAGCAGCAAGGTAGAGGAAGCAACAAGATGACCTGCGCCACTAAGACAGGGAGACAGCGCCGGACGACATACGCCAACATCTTCCAGTGGATTGTAAATGCCTGGGCGGATATATCGGTCTCAACTGTGGTCCGAGCTTTCCGGAAGGCAGGATTCATGGAACTGCTGGAAAAACAACAGCAACATTGACTCTAATGACTTCGACGAGACGGAGCCGGCCATTTTGGATGCCGTATTCGCCCAACTTTTTAATTCAGAGACTGAAGAAGAATTCGAGGGATTTATGGATGAGGAATAATTTCAGAAAGTGAGCTTTAAATGTTTATTTTGTGTGTTGTGTGACATTAACGTTCGAGCAACGTTGAGTTATTGATGTTGCTATTGCTCTGCAGTAATTTGAGTGTTACTATTTTTGTGATTGCACATTTGCACATTACATTTTGGGGGTGAACAGAGTTGTTAGAACGCTGGTTTGTAATATATTATTAAAGTTTGACTGACCTATCTGACTGTTTTTTTGACATTCCCTTTAGCGCAGCGTAGGCGCGGCTTATAACCCGGGGCGGCTTATAGGTGAACAAAGTTTTGAAATATGCCATTCATTGAAGGTGCGGCTAATAACCCGGGGCGGCTTATAGTGCGGAAAATACGGTATATATATTATTGTATTTATTTATTTTTTTGATAAAGAAGAGGAAAAACACACTACTCGTAAAAGGTGCGTGCAACAACAACAACAACAACAACAACAACAAACATGGCGGTAGACGCAAAGTTAAATCCTGAAATGCAACCTTACACGAGCAAAAACGATGCATATTTATCCGGAAGAGTCTTGCTACCAATGTCCTTGACCCAGACACACACAAAGAAGTTGTAGACCTCCATGCTTTTACAAGTTTCATCGGTTTTATCATGTAAAATGACATCATCCTTGATATCATTACACAAATCTTAATAAAGTATAGGAATTTTTCCATTGCATAGTTGCATTTTCTGCAGGAATATTTAAGCCTATTGTGTACTCAGATAGCTCACGCGCTGCTTGCTTCACAACAGCCATCTTGACTTGGTTGACCACCACCACTTTTCATTTCTGGGGAGAAGTCATGTGATGGAATACAAGCAATTTGCTGATGGTGCCGTTTTTGTCTTGTCTCCCTCCTCGTCTTCTTTTTTCCCCCTTCTTACTATCCCGTCCTGCTCGAATCATTAAAAAAATCCATTTAATAGATTCAAATACAAAAAAGGCAAGGCTCTTTTGTAAAGTAAATGTGTACAGCAGATATGATCATCTACATCAACATGATGATTTGTGGCTGGACAGGACAGGTTAAAAAACTTACACAAACATTGACCCCACAAAGTCTTCTCACCATGCAGGCGCTCCTCCCGCCATTTGCGTCTAGCTCCGCCTTCATTGACGAACCAGGACAGCCATAGTTGTCTTCCGTACCGGGCTCCTGTTTGACCCGCACTCCAGCCGCCGCCCCTGACGCCGTCCTCCCTGCAGAGCTACCACTTGAGGAAAGAACCAAACAGAAAAAGAAAATCAGGTAAATTCTTTAGTTTCCAGATGAATGTCTCTCAAACACACTTGAAGGTAAAACACCTTTTTTGACGAGATGAAATGACAAAAAACAAGCAGCCATGTGACTATGCACAAATAAATACAGTGCAACCTCCATTTACCGACCCCTCTGTTTGCTTACTTTCCATTTACAAACTTTTAGATGGCGCCACATATGCCTCTTTCGTCTCTGTGTAGAACTGTTTCATGCCTTCATTTTGTATCTGTGTTTGCTGACATTGAGTAGATTGACAAAGTATATCGCAGGTTTGTCTCTGTGCGATATAGAAAATGACTATATCGTGATATTCGAGTATATGTTCTCACACAGTTGCTTTTAGTTGCGGGCATTACACTACAGGCGTTTCCCACTCTTTCTTGTCTCTCCTTCTCACAGAGACATAAAAACAAGTGCACCTTCTTACAAACGCCGTTTCCATATGAGTTGGGAAATTGTGTTAGATGTAAATATAAACGGAATACAATGATTTGCAAATCCTTTTCAACCCATATTCCAATTGAATACGAGAGAGAGAAGGTGCGAATCTGGTAACAAATGAAGGAATAATTAATTAATTTCCAAGAAAAACAGCACGGGTGCATCGTCTGGCGGTGGTTTGGCTTCAAGCGGGAATATGTCGAACAATTATGCGGCAAAAGCGTTGCTACAAAAAGTAGCAGCACTGCTATTTGATTTCCTATTATGCAGATAATTTTTATTTGACACTTATTGAAATATCTTGTGTGACATCATGCACAAAAGTGCACTTTATTTGTTTTAAACTATTGTAGTGGCGTTTTGTACAAAAAGTGCACTTTAATTTAGTGTTGTTTTGATATGTCATCTTAGTGACATCATGCACAAAAGTGCACTAATAGCTTGTTTTAAAATGTCTCTGACAATCTTGCACTTTGTTTTGAAATGACATGAATGTTTGTGCCACTGCTTAATAACTGTTTAATAAATACAGTTTTGCTAAATTTACTTAGTTGTGATTTCCCTCTCTGCATGAAAGTTTAAAATGAGCATATAGTAATGCAGTATGAACAAGAATGTTTTCATTTAATTTAAGATATTGAATAGATTGTATTTTACATCTTCTCAGCTGTTTAAAATTGGTGTAGTAGATAGCAAGTTATGTATGAAGTGTCGGGCAGCTGAGGGAACTCTTGTTCATTTATTGTGGGAATGTCAGAGGAGAAAAGAGTTATGGTTGAAAACAACAAAAGAAGCAATCACATTCCTTAATACAAACATCCCAATGACACTGCAAACTTGTATTCTTGGGGATCTCCATCAATTTAGTAACGTGTCATCAAAGAGTAAAAATGCATTTCTTTCCATATGCATAATAACAAAAAGGGTAATATTAAAAAAAATGGATAGATGTTGATAGTCCAACTCATACTGACTGGTACACACAAGCTATGGATATGATATCAGTAGAAAAACCTGCATTTAGTTTAGATAATAATGAGTCATATATTGGAATATGGGATCCATTATTTAAATTAGTTTTAACTATTAAATGAACCAAAATATGACTTATTATCTTTGGGGAAAATATTGGACACAGTGTGTTATCAAGCTTATGAGATGCGATGCAGGTGTTGGCCACTGTGACACTATTGTTCTTTTTTTTTTTTTATTAATGTTTTTAGTGATAATATCAATGAGGGGTTTTTAATCACTGCTATTTTGAAGTTGTTACTGGTATTGGTACTGTTGTTGATGGTATTCATTTTTGTTTCACTACTTTTGGATTGTTCCGTGTCATGTTTGTGTGTCCTCAATTGCTCTCGATTGCTGTTTATTGCTATTCTGAATGTTGCTGGGTCGGGTTTGGTTTTGGAATTGGATTGCATTGTTATGGTATTGTTGTGTATTGTTTTGTTGAATTTATACAAAAAAAAAAAAGAAGAAAAAAGAATGTTTTAATGTAGACACATAGAATCATCATACTGGTGGGATTATATGCATCAAGCGTTAATTCAAGACTAAGAAAAAATATTGTAATATATATCGTGTACCGTGACATGGCCCAAAAATATCGAGATGTTAATAAAAGGCCATATCGCCCAGCCCTATGACAAAGCACGTTTTTAATTGTGATGAGAAATGACTTTTCTGGAAAAATATGCCAAAGCGGACTTAATTGAGTGGCACCTCTTCCAAAAGCGCACGCACGCACGCACGCACGCACGCACGCACGCACGCACGCACGCACGCACGCACGCACGCACGCACGCACGCACGCACGCACGCACGCACGCACGCACGCACGCACGCACGCACGCACGCACGCACGCACGCACGCACGCACGCACGCACGCACACACACACGGCCCCTCTCTTATCCCCCTCTCTGCCCATGCCGATGTTAATGTACTATAAGTGGATTTTACTTTATTAAATGTTTATTACCGGTATTGTGCAAATATACCTAATGTATCTGCTAAAATTTGAAAAGTTGTGTATTTTCAAATAGAAAGATATTTATCTAAAAAACAACAGTAAAATGTAAGAAAAAAAGAAAAATTGGAATGTAATGAGAAAAAGCTGAATTTTTTAAAGTAATAATTGATATTAATATATTTAGGCACCTATAAAACAAAGTTTTGTCTGTAAATGTACATAATATCAGTTTTAAGCGGTTTTTTTTGTTTTGTTTTCCCCCCCATACGGATCCATCAAACTTGACTTTTTAGTATGCGGTCCTTGGAAAAAGTTTGGACAACCCTGATCTAAAATATTAGAAGCTCTCAAAATAAAAATAAAATATACTTAAAATATAAACAAAGTTTAGTTAGTTAATTGAAAAATAAAATATCATTAACTTGTGAATTAATGTGAAAAATTACAACCACCATTAAAAACACTGGTAAATGTATAACTGAACATCAATATTTTCGTACAGGCAGAATTTTTGACTACTAAGTTATGCAGTTACACAATCATATAAGTATTATTATTTTTTAATTCTATTTTTACATGGGGAAAAAAACGTAAGAAATAAATGTAAGAAAAAGAGCGAAAAATGGGTATGTAATGAGAAAAAGCTGAAATGTTTGAACTAATAATTAGTAATAATATACTTAATAATACATAGCTGACAATATCTGTTTTTAGTATTTCTTAAAATAAATGTATCAATCTGGCTCCTGCATACTTTGCCTTTTCAGAATATGGTTCTTGGTGGAAAAAGTTTGGACACCCCTGATCTAAAATATTAGAAGCTCTCAAAATAAAAATAAAAAACATACCGGTACTTAAAATATAAACAGCGTTTGTTAATTAAAAATGTAAATAATACAAACTACTAATTAATGTGGAAAAATACAACAACCATTAAAAACTTTGTTAAATGTGTAACTGAACATTAATATTTTCATACCGGCAGAATTTTTGACTACCATATTTTTCGGATTATAAATCGCAGTTTTTTTCATAGTTTGGCTGGGGGTGCGACATATACTTCGGAGCGACTTATGTGTGAAATTATTAACACATTACCGTAAAATATCAAATAATATTATTTATCTCATTCGCGTAAGAGACGAAGCAAATGTTCGCAATCGTCACACACACGTCAGCAATCGTCACACACGTCAACCAATAAGAATTCGGCGGGGGCGGGTCATGGCAGAAGTGCATTGTGGGTCATGGGATGCTAACTGCTGCTACATCCGTAGCTATTAAAATGGATTATTTCAATTGGCGGTAACTTATAAAAACTGAGAAGAGCTGAACTAAAATGGCACCGAAAAGGAAATCATATACTGCAGATTACAAGCCGGACGTAGTGAAATATGCAGCAGAAAACGGCGATCGAATAGGCAGAAAGAAAGGAAACGGCACATACCAGGAGCGACAACGAGGAAGAAGATTTCATCGGATTTAGCGATCAGGAGTGACAGATTGTTTGGTAAACGTATAGCATGTTCTATATGTTATAGTTATTTGAATGACTCTTACCATAATATGTTACGTTAACATACCAGGCACGTTCTCAGTTGGTTATTTACGCGTCATATAACGTACACTTATTCAGCCTGTTGTTCACAATTCTTTATTTATTTTAAATTGCCTTTCAAATGTCTATTCTTAGTGTTGGATTTTATCAAATAAATTTCCCCCAAAAATGCGACTTATACTCGAGTGCAACGTATATATGTTTTTTTCCTTCTTTATTATGCATTTTTGGCCGGTGCGACGTATACTCCGGAGCGATTTATAATCCGAAAAATACGGTACTAAGTTATACAGTTACACAATCATTTTAATATTATTATTATTCTATTTTTACATGGAGAAAAACAAAAGGTAAAATGTAAGAAAAAGAGCAAAAAATGGGCATGTAATGAGGAAAAGCTGAAATGTTCTAACTAATAATTAGTAATAATATACTTAGTCACCAATAACACAAAGCTGTTTTAGCATTTGTTTAAATAAAACAAAATATCAATCCGGCCCCTGCATAATTTGACTTTTCAGTATGCAGCCCTAATCTAAAATACTAGAAGCTCTCAAAATGAAAATAAAATATACTTAAAATATAAACAAAGTTTAGGTAATTAAAAAAACGTATATCGTTATTGTGAAAAAGTATAACCATTAAAAACACGGTTAAATGTGTAACTAAACATTAATATTTTTGTACAGGCAGAATTTTTGACTATTAAATTATGCAGTCATAATTTAATAGTCAATCATATTAGTATTACTCTTATTCTATTTTTACGTGGGGAAAAACAACGGTAAAAATGTAAGAAAAAGAGCAAAAAAATAGGTATATAATGAGAAAAAGCTGAAATGTTCTAAACTATCCATCCATCCATTTCTACCGCTTGTCCCGTTGGGGTTAGCTGGAGCCTATCTCAGCTGCATTCGGGCGGAAGAGGGGTACACCCTGGACAAGTCGCCACCTCATTGTAGCTGACACAATATCTGTTTTTAGTATTTTTTTTAAATAAAAAAATATATCAATCTGGCTCCTGCATACTTTGACTT